>NC_051228.1:8868054-9168054 GCF_015220715.1 Pygocentrus nattereri | reverse complement strand
ATCCATATATCCTTCCATCTTGTTGCTGGTTGTCCTCTTCCTCTTTTATATTCACCTCTCCCAAATATAACATGGTCTTAACAATGTAACAATATAACAATGGTCTTTTCCAATAAAGTGGTTCTTCTCAGAATATGTCCAACATAAGGTTAACTGGGCTTCAAGAGGGGAGACGTGAGGCTTGAATTGTTTGAGGATCCGTCTGTTTGTTTTCTTTGCTGTCCATGGTACTCTTAAAAGTCTTCGCCAAGACCAAAGTTCAGATATGTCAGTACTTTTCATGTCTCGATTGTTTGTTGTCCAGCTTTCACACCCATGAAGAACCACAAAGAAAACTATGGTCTGGACAATTCTGATCCTTGTTTGTAGAGACAGAATCTTGCATTTGAAGCTTCTTTATCAATGTCCTGCCAAGTGCCAGTTGTTTTCTTAAGTGCTGGATCTTCTGTTGGAAATAATTGATCTGAGTAGGCGAAAGCTATCCACCATTTCCACCATTTTCCATCAATGATAACATCAATGATTTACATTTTTGCATTTTTTTATCATAACCTTGGTCTTCTTCCTACTGAGTAAAAGTCCCATCTTTTTACTCTGTTCGTAACTTTAGGCCTGTATTTTTTCCTGTTTTAGTTAAAGTGGAATTTAAACTGATATTTCAGATGTTATTTCACTTTTGTCTATCAATGATCTGATGATAGCTGTTGTTCTTATAATTAGATGTGTTGTATTTAGTTTCTGGTTAGTGTTGCTTAGGTTTGGATTCTAAACGTGGTATTGTCGGACTTGGGAAGAGAATATTGTCAACCTATATTCAGGTTTGATTCAAAATTTCAAACCTTGTTAAAGCTGCATCAAGAAAGGAAACACGTATGCGCACCAAATCCTATCCCATTGACTGCACAGATCAACGGATGGACGAATGTCAGCGAGTACCCCAGACGCCAGTTATTGCCGAGCCACGTCTGAGTTCTGGCTCATTCTAATGGATCCGACCTTTGGTCCTGCACCAGAAAAGCAGACAGTCCCAGCTGAGACATGAAAGGAGCAGAGACGTAGTGAAAGTCTAGCTCCTGTAACTGCTGCCGGTTTGGCTGCTCTTCATCAAACCCCCTTCTGTAAACCTGTCTCACTCTCTGTCTTTCTTCACAGTAAAGGCTTGGCAGTTTGATCTGTTTCTCTCAGCTAGGCAAGGCCAACGCAAACTCATTGAGTGTCACAGCGTAGATATCCATCGCACAAATAATATCACACGCTCCAGCACATTCTGAGGTATTAATATTTATGCACATTGATTTGGCCCACATTTCCATATTTTTGCTCCCAACAGATGCCAAGCATATACTTCTCCAGTTTGATTGAATCCTTCATAACTTCTTCTTATTTCTTTATTTCTTCTTTATTTGCCTTCATGAGGTTTTCATGGTAAATAATAAAAATAATAAACTGGAAAAAAGGACTCACGCAGCACACTTGGCTGAAATCAGCAGTGGCTGAATAAGAGAAGTTTGGTTAGGGTGATTCTGCTGATGCGGCAGAGAGGCCAAAATTACAGTCCTCAGAGATCACAGCTTGGGCAGCAAGTGCCAGAAAAGCCACCTCAGTCTTTTAAGTCCCCTCCTGCTGTTCCCATCTCCTCCCCCTCGTCATCCATTTCTCCCTCTCTGCTTGCTGCCGCTCCCGATCTGGACTTTTACTGCTTGAGCACTGGGGAAGTGAAGAGCACAGCTAACCATATGATTACTGGTTTATCAAAAGATTAGCTTCAAGATAGTCCTCATGGAGCAGTGGTTCTCAATCCTGGTCTGGGAGCATTTCTGCTCTGCATATTTTTCAGAACATAAAATGTTCTGCCGCCATGGTCAGTGGCAAAGGTGGGCCAATTAAATTCTTGATGAAACGTTGCGCTGCCTCTGGTGGAGGTGAAATTTTCTGTTCCTGATCCATGAAAACAATAGAGTATCAGGTTTGCTGTTGATTGTCTGTCAACAGCAATAAACTTGTATTGGCTGTTCACACTTCCATGTACCAGTTTACATCAATCCAATGGGAAACAAATGTTTCTTCTTTCAGAGCAAGATGCTGTGGCTGGATTGAAAAAAAGTTTGGGAAGTTCTTCAAAATGTTTGGTCTTACTACCACAGCATTTACTGATATCCTCTGAATACCACTGTTTCATGTGTGTCTGTTAGGCACCGTTTTGAAAAACATAATCTGTGTTTGGCCATTTTGCATGTCAAACAGCCCCTTCCTGTCAAAGTAGCCAGTTCTTGGCTGCATAGAATGATGAAAGCTATTGAAAAGTTTGGTGCACAAAACTAGGAAACTTCAGAATCAGGTTTGGGAACCACTGTCATGGACGCTTCGATCGTGTGGCCAGTCAGCTCTGCACCAAGCCGAGCAGAACGGCAGACTGACAGCTCCATGACACGCTAGTGACAGGCGTGGCTACCCACTGAAGAGGAAGGACAATGAAAAAGAATGGTGGAAAAGGTGGGAACGAGGAAAAAAGGCAATCGAGAGGCTTGCGAGGTGGGGCTGTCTCAGCACACCTCAGCAGTCTGCTCGACCTTCAGTGTTAATTAGGACATCTGTGCACGGGCCATCCAGAGAGGGCTTATGGCTTCGCCTCTGTCTCTTTCCCCACAGCCAGTCTAGAGAGAGAGCCTCTCATGCCCAGCTCTAACAACACCTATTAATCACCTCTCTCTCCCACTCACGCTCTCACATTGTGTGTGTGTATGTGTGTGAAAGAGAGAGAGTTTTTCAGCCTACTGTGTCCTGGCATTCATAGACCAACTGTGGGCTTGCATCCCTGATTACACTGAAGCGCATTTTCTCAGAAGTTGCTCAACCTTCATGGGAAAATAGCACCACAATTGTGTTTAAGTCTTTCTGTCCTCTGTATGAGAGCTAAGAACCACTATTGCTGATTTTCCTATGAAATATTTATTTCAGTGAGGATTTGTTGCAGTCTTTTTTATCTTAGGTTCCTGCTGATTTTTTTTTTCTTGAAGTAAACAGGGCTGTTGTGATTTTCTTTGGTTCTCCCCAATAAACCCCATTCGAGTTCGGAGCGTGAATTATTCAGAAGAATCGAATTATTGTGCATTGTGGCGCCTGCGGAGCGTTTGCATTTGTTCGTATGCACCCTCTTTTTTTTTTTTTTTGGGTCCGCACATCTGAACAGTATGGAGGCGATTAAAGCAGGAGCAGATTGGAGCACAAACATTTTCATTTCATTTCTTTGTTTTTGGGGGCCTTTCATCTTGAAAGCATTGCTGGATCTTACCACCCCATTACACCCGAAATCACAGGCCAGCGAGATTGCTGTTGTTTTTGATGTAGTTTTCCCAGCCATAAGTCAAACCCTGGAGGAGACATTGCTATGGTCTGTTTCAGGCCTGTGTGGAGGAGGGATGGAGGGAGGGCGTGCTGGAGGCTGAGCGCGTTCAGTTAGGCTCGGGGGGGAAGGGGGAGGAGGGATGGGTTGGGGGGAGGGGGGTTATTGCTGGATCTCTCCTGCAGACTGCCTTCCTGTTCTGATCAGGCTAAAGATTATTTAAATGCTTCTGCCATTTAAAGCAATTGCTGTGCTTCATTAGATATTAATGCTGGTTTGCCTTCGTCTGCAACCCGCACTCAATCACGCAGCGACATCTAACTATCACGCAGTGGCATGCAAGCGCACTACCCCCCGCCCCCCCCCACAACACACCCAGCTGCACAAAATTAAATTGATGTCAGCTTCTCTTGATCCAGCCAGAATCTAATAATTGGCTCCTAATGTTTCTCCTTATACGTACAGTGCATCCGGAAAGTATTCACAGCGCTTCACTTTTTCCACATTTTGTTATGTTACAGCCTTATTCCAAATTGAATTAAATTAATCTTTTTCCTCTAAATTCTACACAAAATACCCCATTGTGACCATGTGAAAAACGTTTTCTCGAGAGTTTTGAAAATTTATTAAAATTAAAAAACAAAGAAATCATATTTACATAAGTATTCACAGCCTTTGCTTAATACTTTGTAGAACCACCTTTGGCAGCAACTACAGCCTCAAGTCTTTTTGAATATGATGCCACAAGCTTGGCACACCTATCTTTAGGCAGTTTTGCCCATTCTTCTTTGCAGTACCTCTGAAGCTCCATCAGGTTGGATGGGAGACGTCTGTGCACAGCCATTTTCAGATCTCTCCAGAGATGTTCAATCGGATTCAAGTCTGGGCTCTGGCTGGGCCACTCCAGGACATTCACAGAGTGGTCCTGAAGCCACTGCTTTGAGATCTTGGCTGTGTGCTTCGGATCGTTGTCCTGCTGAAAAATGAACCGTCGCCCCAGTCTGAGGTCAAGAGCGCTCTGGAGCAGGTTTTTATCCAGGATGTCTCTGTACATTGCGGCATTCATCTTTCCCTCTATCCTGACTAGTCTGCCAGTTCCTGCTGCTGAGAAACATCCCCATAGCATGATGCTGCCACCACCATGCTTGACTGTAGGGATGGTATTGGCCTCGTGATGAGCAGTGCCTGGTTTCCTCCAAACATGACGCCTGGCATTCACACCAAAGAGTTCAATCTTTGTCTCATCAGACCAGAGAATTTTGTTTCTCATGGTCTGAGAGTCCTTCAGGTGCCTTTTTGCAAATTCCAGACGGGCTGCCTTGTGCCTTTTACTAAGGAGTGGCTTTCGCCTGGCCACTCTGCCATACAGGCCTGATTGGTGGATTGCTGCAGAGATGGTTGTCCTTCTGCAAGGTTCTCCTCTCTCCACGGAGGAACGCTGGAGCTCTGACAGAGTGATCATTGGGTTCTTGGTCACCTCCCTGACCAAGGCCCTTCTCCCCCGATCGCTCAATTTAGACGGCCGGCCAGCTCTAGGAAGAGTCCTGGTGGTTCCGAACTTCTTCCATTTACGAATGATGGAGGCCACTGTGCTCATTGGGACCTTCAACGCAGCAGTAATTTTTCTGTATCCTTCCCCAGATTTGTGCCTCGAGACAATTTTGTCTCGGAGGTCTACAGACAATTCCTTTGACTTCATGCTTGGTGTTTGCGCTCTGACATGCAGTCAACTGTGGGACCTTATATAGACAGGTGTGTGCCTTTCTAAATCATGTCCAATCAACCACAGGTGGACTCCATTTAAGCTGTAGAAACATCTCAAGGATGATCAGTGGAAACAGGATGCACCTGAGCTCAATTTTGAGCTTCATGGCAAAGGCTGTGAATACTTATGTAAATATGATTTCTTTGTTTTTTAATTTTAATACATTTTCAAAACTCTCGAGAAAACTTTTTTCACATGGTCACAATGGGGTATTTTGTGTAGAATTTTGAGGAAAAAGATTAATATAATTAAATTTGGAATAAGGCTGTAACAAAACAAAATGTGGAAAAAGTGAAGCGCTGTGAATACTTTCCGGATGCACTGTATAATGACCATTTGTTTTAATTTCCTGCATGAATATTAGTGGCAGCGTAGGTGCTAATCAGAGAATGGTCATGCTGTCCGGTGCCTTAGTTATCTAAATGAAAAGTGCAGATTTGGATTCGGAGGAGCAGGAGAAGTCTGTGTCCCTCCATCCTACTCTGTTTACAGTATGACCTCTGTCTCTCTCCCTTGCTCTTTCTCTCTCTGTCTTTCTGTCTTTCATGCCTTTGCTGAGGGTAAAAATTCTGCTTTTCATGACAGCTGACATGTGGCAATTTTCTCTCCGTTAATGACAAGAAATGTGCCAATTATGGCTATGAATGTCTTGGTGACAATCAGGCAGTAACGAGTGCAGAGCATCGTCTGTGGGAGGGAGAGAGAGAGAGTGGGAAGAAGCTGGAGAGAGAGTGAGAAAACGGGGGGCATAACAAAAAACGAGATGGAAAGGAGACACTTTTCTTCGTACACAACGGTGCGTGGCAGAGGGGATACTGGAGTGTGTGTGTGTACATGAATACATGTGGGTGTGTTGCTACGTGAGAAAGTCAACACATACGTGTTACAATTTCCACTCTCTCGCTTTACCCTGATGCAGATTTTCCATGATTTTAAGAACTAAAAGCACTGATCCACATACATACACCACACACTCACTTCAGTAATATTACATGTATGCTCTCACACTGCATTCATTCGTGAGCAGAGTGGTCACGTGTAAAGCACATGTAATTTACCTGCTGCAGTGATGTCTCCTCTTAGCAAAGTGTAGAGCTAGAGAGAGACAGAAAGAAAAAGTGAGAGCAAATGTGGTCTGATTTATTGCTAGCAGGCTAAGTGAGGCCTCTGACAGACTAATACTGTTCACCGCACTCTTGAGGGAAACTGTCCGTTCCGTCGTCTCCCCACAGACTTGGCGACAGAAGAGACAGCGCATCAGTGCTCTGTATCCGTTGTGCGCTTTCGGCCGTGCCAAAAAGCTGCTTCTTTCCTTCCATTTTTAATTAAGCACTCTTACTCGGCAGCACTTGACTTTTGAACCGAGTCCTTGATTATGAGGAGGAGTTGAACTACCAGCTCTTTTATGCAGTCACTTTTGAATATGTATGTTCTTTTGCGTAGACTATGATTAAAAAGAATAATTGGGCTAAAAAATTTCTCCCTCACTCCAAATGCAGTTGATTAGCCAAGACTCGTTTGTTGTCTGGATTTTGTTTCTTTAGTTTCACTCTGGTGCTCCATATCTAATAGCTAACAAGTAATGGAAGGTTATATACCCTACCAGTGTTGAAGGCTGTTCAAAAAGACTTGCTTATGTGGTTTCTGGAACTGTAAGAATATTGTTATCTATGAATAATGGACAAGTATGTCATGATATAAACACTAGTAGTGTCCATTGTCCATTTTTTGTAGTTAACAGTATGTCTTGCAAAGCGTGAGAGCAAGTCTATTTAAAATCACTGAAGAATAACAGAATTTTAGGCAGTACTTCCAGCACTGGCTACATTAGCCTTGTAGCTACCGTGCACAGCTAAAGAAGCTAGCTGAAGATGGCATGAATGTCTTGGCTGATTTGGGGTAAGGTTGGGCTTAATTTGTGCCTGAACAAGTAGGATCCAGATTCTGGAACCTTGCAAAAAGCATCCAGCACCTATTTAGTGGATCTGGCACTCATGTTCATATGATGATCTGCATTGAAAAATCAAGTAAAACATAGTAATATTTTATAATTAATTGTGTCTAAAAATAAATAAATGTAAAGAGCAGCTGATATTTTCAAATGACACAAAAAAATTGAGATTTTTATCTGACAAAACCAGTAATAAAAACAGCACCAACTCTATGTCCATCATGCACAAATTTGCGTAGTACTGCTGTGATTGTTCTTTCCTCAAAAGAGTTTAGCAGAAACAATGGCTTGTGACATCAGTGTGTTAGCTACTAATGCATTAGAAGACAATGTTCAGTGCTTAAGAGCGCTGTTAACATACTCATTAGTTGTAAGAACATAATGGGGACACCTCACATGTCTTATGCACCTGTTACTTTTTTTGGTTCTGGGAATCCCTCCCGCCCCAACAACCTGCCAAATCCATCACTACTCAGTGTCCTGGGACCTCATCATATACAAATGAAGTCTTACCCAGTAAGGGAGCAAATTGTGTACATCTAACTCTGACTATTAATCACATTTGTCTCAGCCAGAGTATTAAACCAACCCAACTGTCCCCTCAACTTGAGCAGAATCAGTTCGCTTGCATTTTGTTCATTCATTCAACTACATTGTCTAGTCCTTGGTGACACGAAACTAACCCTGAAAGGGAAATTGCTGTAAGCAGCCCAATATTGTCCTGGCACGCAGCCTTGTCTGCTGATAAACATCCCCCCTCGTGCAGGTGCTCATGGCCCTGTGCTCTCGCAGTTAAGTCCATCGCTTCCAGTTAGCAGTCGCAGATTTGCACTTGGCACCAGCCTCGTTTGCTGCAGCCCTCACGAAAGGTGAGTATATTTGCTTAAAGTGGTGGTGGTGGTGGTGGAGTGGATGGGTGGGGTGGGGTGGGGTGATGTGGGGTGGATGGGAGGGAGGCAGGGTGGTATCTCTCAAGTCTGAGTCGACGCCAGACTTCCTGCTCCACTGGGAGCAGCAGCAAAAAATAACAGGATCACCAACCCAGCAGGGAATGCCTGCTCCAATCAGCAGCCTCGCATCACACAGCTGCGATAAGCACAGATACATACACACACGCGCAAACGTAGAAACACACACATACTCAAAAATCTCGACACGCACACACAGACACAGGCACCTGCACACAAACACAGATGCATTTTAAATTCTTTATTTAGGTCCATATGTTAAACAAACAAATACATTCCTCAGACCTAAATATTCCGGTGTTTAGATGCAAGCTCACACACACCCACATGCATACTCATACCGCTGCATATAAACACGTGTTCAGGCATGGCAGCATTCACAGACAAGCATACACACACACACTCACACTCATCTACCTTGCTTCCTGTTGGGCTGTTTTTTGTTTGCCTGTTTGCTTTAGAAAATTGAGTGATGCATATAATCACTTCAGCCTGCCTTGTGCCCAGTGGATTTGTATGTAATCCTCATTGATTTTACTTTCTTTCCGATTATCCCCTCAATAGTGCCATTATGTTGATTGCGTTGAAGTATCGCAAGGTTTGATGTTGCATTAATATAAAGCCAGCTCAGTGCAAATGCATTCAGTTTGAACTAAATCCAGGAACCAAACATGTGGGCAGTGTGACGATGTGTTATCATTACTGTGATTAGTTACAGCGTTATACACTTTTCAGAGTATATCAAGGATGTTGTCAGTACTTCATGAACACTCAACAATTACATGTATAATAAAAATGACCAATCGTAGATTATAGTTAGAGAAACAAACAACAAATTTGGTCCAATCTAACATCCTACACATTTCCATTTTTCTCTTACATTTTGCCTAAAGTTTTGCACCCCGTCTCCACCCTGTTCTTCAATTCTACCTGTTAGCCGTACTTCTGTTTATCAAGGGGGGACTGGACTTCTACCTCAAAGCTGGAGCTGACCAGATGTCTAGCCCAGATTCTCAGTTCTCACTCCTTTTTCAGTCATACAGTCTGTACTCATACTATAGTCATATGCTAAAGTCATGACCTGACTCACTCACATACTAGTGATTAGTAACTGCCTAAACTGTTTATTAATTAGTCGAGTTTCTACAACCAATTCTGATTTCCTTAGAGCCAAGTTGGCCAATGGGCTTTTTCTGGACCATTTTTATTGCTCTTTTTCTTCAGGCATGAAGCTCACCTCACCTTGTCTGTGTTAAATTAACTCATGAAGTTATTAGTGACCTATGCGTTCCCTCCAAAACCACTTCAACAGCCACTGCTTGTACTTGCCTGCCTTGTCCACCCCCATGGAGAAAAAGATTACAAATATCCATTTATGTGACTTTGTTACTGAGGGAGCTAAACGTAAGGCACTTTTTTGTGAAAGGACTTATGGATTGTGCTAGGTAAGGAATGCAGGCCAGGTCATCCTATTCAGTGATTAGATTTAGTGTATTTTGGGGTGTGTGTGGGCTGGCCTGTGGGGATGGAAGGGGGGTGTCATGATACATTTTCAAACCTGAAGAAGGTGCTCATTCTGCAAAGGTTAAGACCCCTGCGCTAGTCTGTTAGCCAAAGTCACAGAATAGTCATCCATTAAAACAGTATCATATTTAAATAGTGTTAATTGCATAAAGTGTTATTTTAGAAACACAAAGGCAAATAATTGGAGCTATACATTGTTTACTTGATTTAAACTACAACACTGATTGTTCAGATACTTAGAATGGTAAATTGACAATAGCCAATTGTGTCTTTGTAGCAAAAATGTGCAGATTATGATCTAAACTGATTACAGTCATGCATCTCTGGTATTAACAAGTACCTGGTGAAATGTCAGCCTAGTATACCATTATGTTAATTTATGGACTCGTTTTCTCCTGTTTGCTATTAGTTTATTTTTGTACATTTTATTCAAGCCCTTTTAAAACGTGCTGCTGTCTTTCTGGTGCATTTTGTTCATTCTGACTTGTACATACACATCAGAAAAACTAAAAACTGTGATACAAATTAGCAAAATGTATCAGGATGTTATATTTTTGCTTTATTGACCATCCTTAACAATAAGCAACATAACAATGATACTCGTCCTAGAGCTTATAAACCTGCTCTAACGTCACTGAGTCTGCATGGTCAGTAAGTGTAGAGGGATAAGAGCCTTACCCAGCAGTGGAGGAGCCCAAGGGGGTTGGTATCAAACTCAGTTTCATGGGAATTCAGGAGTGTATAGGATATCACAGATCACAACAGCATCACATGACTGCATGTCCAGCCTTTTCCGTCAGCCAGCCCTGCAAAACAGCGCGCACACATACACTAAGACACGCACACACACACAGATGACTTATTAAATATTTATAAACAATAATGGGAAACGATAAAATAGAAAATTGCCGATCATATGCAATAGTTTGCTCTTATCATAAGTTGATCCCTTTAATGACTTGAGGAAGCCATCAAACAGAATGGTATTTTTAGTGTTGGGGTGAATCAAGCAAGGCCAGCAGTGAATCAGCCTGCTCAGATTTTGCTCACAGTGAAAGACAGACTGGCTGCTTGTACACAAGCACTGCACCCATTGTCTTTCCACACGAATAGCAGAGACTCTTAAAAGCGTGCTGTGTTGCAGACATACTGGTGTCGACTCAGCATTTCTCACTTTTCAGTCATGCTTTTAATCTTATCTTCACTTTTTTGTTTTGTGGTGTTTACTCAATCAAAAGTGCTATTCCCAGAAGAAGGACACATGCATTTCTGCTTGTACATCTCAGTAGCATCTTTTTGACCTTCCCTCGCCCTCCTAGTTGTTCTGCTCCATACAGACTGTGATGCTTATAGCTTGATGAGGATGATAGCTGCACAGATTTGTAGTGCTAGGCTTTCTGTGAGAGAATCAGACAGTCTGTTGTCTTTGGAAAATCCTTGAGATATAGAGTGGCACTAAAACGTCCCAGAAGAGCCCTAGCGATTTTTGAGGTGTTTACGTTAGTTTTACAAGTCAGTAAAAACCTTCTTATTAAACTGTCAGCACACTGAAATCACCTTCCTTGGCTGAATCAGAGGCTCTCTCTCTTTTCTCCCTGCTCTCTGTCTCTTTCCCTCAAAAAAAAAAAAAAAAAAGAGATAAATGTATTGTAGTGTCTGAAAGCTTTTACTGTTCCCAACCATCCCCTGCTCTCTAAAACACAACAATATTGAGAGCCAGCTATGACCCGTAATGGTCAGCAGTTTGGACACCTCACTGGTTTTCACTGCCTCCCCCTACAAACGCCTCAGAAGTCGGGCCAAGCAGCCTCCAGACATATGATAGCAGAGCACGTTAGCAGCTCACCATAGATCTCAGCCATCCCAGACACACTGCTCTGTCTACCGCAGTATTGACTGGCCACAGTCTGTGGCTCTGCCTCCCCAGGGCTGAGCAGGAAAAAATCAGGCTGATTTATGGTCAAATAAAGCTTCCAAACAGTTACACATTCTCCAGATATGACCTCAGGTCCAATATCGGCATCATTGGGAAATAGGAAGCTCATAAGGTGAGGTCGAGGAGGCTTTAAGCTCCAAGAATAACTCTGTATTTCCTTCACAGCGTGTCTGACAGGGCTACATCGCTTTATTCTGGGACGAATAAAAAGAGAACATGATAGGTATTGACGTTTTATGAAACTTCGGCCTTTGCAGACATAAACACGTCCACCACTATTTCGCTTTATTGAAATATAAACGGGAACTATTAGAAGATGTAGCGGGAACTGTGTAGAGAGCCATTGAATACTTTGCTTGGTTTTCTGTACAGGCAAATTGGCTTAATGTGAAAATGTCCATAAGAAAATGTTTCTATTGTAACAGCAGCCGGCTATGACTCAGAGCTATTGGCTGTTTTGTGTCCGCAGGTGGAGTGGCTTAAGAACGAAGAGGTCATCGACCCTGCGGACGACCGTAACTTCTATATCACCATCGACCACAACCTGATCATCAAACAGGCTCGTCTGTCCGACACCGCCAACTATACCTGTGTAGCCAAGAACATCGTGGCTAAGAGGAGAAGTACCACAGCCACTGTTATAGTCTATGGTAATGTTGACCTTAAACCAACCACTTCACATTTCCATATCACTACACATTTATCTCTCGTGACTGTCTGATCCAGACTGAAGTTTGTTCTGATATCTTTATCTAGTCATTTTAACTTTGATATGGAGATGTTGGAAGCAGAAGCCTGATTTTAATTACCAAGCCTGCCAGTGTGTGATTAGAAGCTTGGATAGATTCCTTTGCTGCTCATTACTCAGGGATTCAGTGTTGAACTGAGCTGTTTTGGTGGCAGGAGCTCTCTTCTAACCTTAGTCCGTCACTTCATAAGGCTTATTCAAGTCTGCTCTCGCCTCAGAGCTCCCCAGAGCAGGAAGACGTTTCTTCTTAAGAGGCGCTAGATGTGCTGACAAGCTGGAACCATTTTAAGGAGGACCCCCTGCTGATGCTCTCAGACAATTGTCGAAATCTTGAAGGAGTAACACGAGGGAAATCCTCCACTGAACACGACCTGGCGTTTGCGCTGACGGGCTGATGTGATGGGAAGTCAAAGCACGGTAGCTGCAAGCCTACTGTAAAAAGGGAGGGGAGGTAAAACTCTCTCAGTGGAAAAAAGATATCCCCAACAAGTGAAAGCCTCCCACCTGCTGCCATCATAGCTGTTTTTTTTGTCACATCAAATCCCAGGCCCGCCTAAACCCTCCAACTGGTTGTTTTCACTCTCCCTCCAAGTAATAAATCGACTCCCTTTCCTCATTTCAGGACTCGGTGGAATTGCTCCCCAGTCTTGGAAAAAAAATGACCCAAAGCATCAAAATAAGGTGAATGGAGGAGGTCTTTGCTTTGCCGTTGGTTGGGAGCGAAGTGAGTGATGAGATCAGCCTGGTGGAACTGCAACTGTTTCAAACAGGAGAAAAGAGAATACTTCTGAGAGACGACACTTCTGAGAGACAGTAGCAACTGCAAAGAAACCGCTCTTGACTGCTCACTGCTCTTTTGTTGCTTTTTTGAAGGCCAGAAATTTGTTTTTGAAGCTATTTTTAATATTGATTTTATCTGGAAAGGGCACATCAACCAAATATGACAATCTTAAAAAGGAGAGGGCCTACATTTAAGACTTATTTAAGAATAAAAAAAACAATAAATGATCTTATGGCTAGTACTCAAACATATAAATAAAACCACATATAACAATGTAGTTCTATAATATATATTGTTTGACCTTTACATTACCAAAGAAAGGGGAATTCTCATGAGTTACAGGGGAGCTCAAGGCACAACCTAAATCATGTTGCAAAATTTAAATGGATTTTTTTATTTTAGATACAGATTCAAGTACAACATGCTTTTACCATTTTTTCATATTGTCTTACCATCAAAGATGGCTGATTTTCACTGCTATCTGACAATTTTCATCTATTTTTTACTCCTGTTTACTCCTATTTTTAATACCTGTATGATTTAAGTTTCCCTTACGGTGCCTGTTAAACTGCACCATTCTGAAGCATGAGCTAACCAGGCTAAAGTACAGCCTCCACATGGTGGAGTTGGTTTTAACGTGGTGTTACAATGGAGCCTCTCAGAGGAAACAATGAATGAAGTACATATTATTTCTACTCATTCTTAGAACATTTGATAAACCAAATGTTATGTAAATAAAATCTCTCTAGTCTATTTGATATAGATAGAAGATATAGCCCTTTTTACACTTTTACAGTGATTTAGACAGCATCTTTTCATGAATATTTATTTTGATGCATATACTTTTATGTATGCTTGTAAAGCTGGTCTGATCCTAACAACATAGAATTATATAGAATTAATTGTGTTTGCTTCCAACTTTTCTAGCAACTGAC
Organism: Pygocentrus nattereri; assembly: GCF_015220715.1. NCBI lineage: Eukaryota > Metazoa > Chordata > Actinopteri > Characiformes > Serrasalmidae > Pygocentrus > Pygocentrus nattereri. Next base: position 9,154,103 of record NC_051228.1, on the reverse strand, counting down.
CCCTCAGTCTGTTACAGTTAACCTCTGTAATCTGCGCTTGCTCCACTTTCAACTGAATGGTCGGCTCTTACAACATACCTTGTTATTGTACATTATATTCATCTTTTTCAGTGATTAAGATTATTTAGCAAAAAAATAAATATGGTAGGTTTTGCATTACTGTACTCTCCCAAGTCCCACATTCGCCTGCAAAACATTCCTCCTCACTCCCTTTTCATCGGCCACAGGCCCATAGGACCAGGTGATGTCACCAGGGTCTAGTTTCACCTCAATCTTTGACTGTTCACTTCCTGTCTGAAGCCTGAGCCGGGCTTTAAATCACTCGTGCGGCCCTGAAAGCTCAGGGATTAGCGCAGCTCCATTATTTTAAGTTCTTTCCCCTCCATTACCATTATGCCTTTGCTTTGTTATTGCTAGGAAAAGGGAGGAAAAAAACATTACGGAAAAGGGGGGGTTTCATGGGTTTCGCCATGTGTGGCTTAAGCAAGTCCAAGAGAAGCAATTGCAAAAAGCCGCAAAGAAATCCGGCCTGGATTTTTTGGGGGGACGGGGGTCACAATCCCTTAGCCTGCCTATTCAGCTCTAAACTGCGGCCCATTAGGACAGAACGGAGTGGAAGGAGCTTTGAAGTCGGCTCATCCTCCGAAGAATGCACTGCAATCCGTCCTTCTAGAGAGCTTGCGTCACACGGCTGCGGCTGCGGAATGTCCGAGGAGAGCGCGGCTCGGCTCAGCTCAGCCGAGATAAGGAGCGCATCTTCTGATTAGACCATGAACAGCAGGAGGGCACATCAGACCCGTAGAAGTTCCAATGCAGCCACAAGAAGGAGCTTCAGAAGAAGCATTGGGTAGACAGACAAAGACAGAGAGAGTAAAAAAGAGCACGAGTGAGGGGGTGGAAACCCCAGGATTTAACAAGAAACCGCTCTGCTTTGCTTCCTTCAAGTTGCTCATTCCATGGTTTGCCCAAAAGCGCATCACTTCTCACGCTGTGAGAAGAAGCCATAAGTTGTCCAAAGCCACAATCTCTTTCCCAGCCCCAGCCTCTTGAGTTGTGCTCTGTCATAGAAAGTAGGGAGGGATGGATTTTGCCATTGTCTCTGGAGCCACAGCAGTTGTGTGAAAAATAGCCACCGCAGTGGAAAAACATACTCAGTCCTTTAGCGCTTCCCTCTCTGTTCTCATCAAAGGAAGAGATGCATAATGAATAGCAAATGGACGTCTCAGCTTATTTCAAATGACTCTTTGATCCCCCCCAAGCATTTAAACTCCACAAAAAAACAAACTTCTGGCTCTTGTTTTTTGCGGCAACAGTGAACGGAGGCTGGTCGACGTGGACCGAATGGTCGGCGTGCAACAGCCGCTGTGGGAGAGGCTTCCAGAAGAGGACGCGCAGCTGTACGAACCCAGCACCACTCAACGGGGGAGCCATATGTGAAGGCCAGGCCATCCAGAAACTGGCTTGCAACCCATTATGTCCAGGTATCATTCCCAATAAGAGCCACTCCATTTTTATTTCTGTTGACCGAGCATCTGGTGAACATTGCTGAACTAGTCTCTGATTCCTTCTCTGCTATTTGTACATGATTTCCACATAAAAATACATTAGTTCTTTCAAGTTACTTGCTGTAGGCAAGAATATGTTAATGTAATATGTTTTACTCATGTGGAACATATTTGATTCTAGTGAATTCAACACCATTGTTTCAGTGTAGTGGTTTTGGTCTCAGCAAGAGCTTAGGTCACCACTTCTGCCCTGTGGTTTGCAAATACATACTCCAGTATAATACGACTACAAAGCACTACCATTCCAAAGGTTGTGATCACTTGCTGTGTTAGCAATTTGTGTTGTTTGATATAGAAAAGTAACTTACAGTGTAGATTTAAACATTACAAACTATTTGCTGAAACTATTAGTTTCAGTCAATATTTCAAGGACTCTCTGAACAAGAAGATATGAAATAATGAATAATACACCATAATTATATATTTAAGTATTTTTTTACGGGCAAGCTTTTAGATTTAATCTCCACTTTTGAAATATGATACATTTTTTTATAACTTATTTCCTATTTATTGCTTTGTCAGTCATTGTAGAATCCTCTACAGCTTTGTTCATCTGTCTGGATCCAGAATTATGTCAAATCTGTGAAGTTGGAAAAGGACTAGGATATTAGAGTACTGTTATACTGTCATACCTACCTGCAACCAAATTGCTTTTATTTTATTAACACAGTGATTCCTTTTAAGCGTTACTGTATATTTTTAGAGCTGGAAGGAAACCACAGATCTGCAAAATGGTAACTTTATTCAAACTACTACTTTAACTCCTTTAAAGTAGTAATGCAGTGGTCTATGGTAAGCTTTTCCAAGGAGCTACTCATTTGAAATAAACAGGAGTGCAGAGAAAAATCTATGAGCAAAAACTTCATTATTTCCTCTTTTTCTTTATTCTTTCTATCAGCCAGAGAGAATGTTTAATTCAGAAAATCTTTTTAGATTCTTCCTACATTGTCCAAGCCCTTACGGATTATCTAAATGTTATGAAGTATTATTTTTGTAGTCATTCAGTATTTATTATGCTTTGTTCTTTCAGTGTTTATTTAATCTGTGTTCCCATATTTTATGTAATTAGCACAAAGTATGTTGTTGTACCAGCAGTCAGCAGTTCTTGTATGTTTGCCCCTCTGCTGGGCAGCTGTTTCTTACTGTTACATCTTGAAAGTTTCACATTTGTTGAAACAGTGTTTTATAATATAGTGCAATATTCTAGATTCTAGAATGTAGACTAAGACTTATTGAAAATTTAATGATATATGATATTGGTAATGTAGTTAATTTAGTTCATAACAAAAATGCAACCCAATGAAGAGTCGTTTTAGAGCTGAGACAGTTTGAGTGTGCAGTGTTCAGGGTGCTGCCCGTTTTTTTTTTATTATTATTATTTCAAACAGCCCTGATGCCGCAATCTTTTTATCACACATACCACCTCCACAGAACACATCTTCCCAAAGTTTTAACTTCTCAATGCAATCAAATAAACCATTTGGGAGATGTTTTCTGTTGTTTACGAGGGCAGTTGTTTTGACGTTGTCATGACGGTGCATGAATCAACTTAGCTGTAATTTAATGGTGCTGTATTTGATAATAACGCTGGGCAGTGCACTGCAAAGATGTAGCTGAGTTTGGTAACTGTTTCTGCGAGGCCACAGAAATTTTTTAACCCATTTACATTCAATTCTGTGAGAACACAGCAAAGAGTGAAAGGCGAAAGTAGAGAGTCTCAGTTAGCAGGTTATTTAGCCATATTCTAAGCCAATAAGCTAATATTCTTATTTTGTCCTGTATATATAGGACTGCTCAAGGCCAGGGGAACACTTCACAGAAAAAAATCTGCACAGTTGTATTCATGTATAATGAAGTGGTAGGCTATTCTAGTCATCACACGGATACTCCTACATCAAAATTCAGGTCAGATACTTAAAAAAAGAAAATAGTTGTGTGCTGTGTAGCAGCTGGCATCTTCAGATGGTGTAAAAAATGAAAAAAGACCAAACAAAATGAAGATGGTATGCTTTGTAATGACAGTGATGATCTAGAGATGACTGTGGTTTTGGCTACAGCACTGCCACACTCTTTTCTTGCTGTATTTCTAGTGGACGGCTTGTGGACGGAATGGAGCAAGTGGTCAACATGCGGAACAGAATGCACCCACTGGAGGAGAAGAGAGTGCAGCGCGCCGGCACCCAAAAATGGAGGGAAAGACTGCGAGGGCATGGTGCTCCAGTCCAAGAATTGTACCGATGGCCTTTGCATGCAGAGTGAGTGATGGACTTCATATCTCCTAGATCCTTCTCTTCCGTACTGTACATGCTTGTAAAATGTAAATCCCTGCTTTAGGTTTAGCACACAAGGGAAAGAGTGTGTACATGCCCCATACAAAGTGAAGCCCTGCATACTCCTTCTGCCTTGACTCTTTCACTCTTTTTGCCTCCCTGTGGTGCTCTAATTCTTTGTCTTCTCCTTGACTCTTTACCACACTCACGTAACAGCCCATAGGAGGGCAGATCTATGGATGCTGGAGTGGGAGAAATGATCCTCAGCCAGAAAAAAAAACAATATGTAGCTTTGTTCGGCTCTGCCGACCACAGGGAGTAAATATAGAACGCATGAGTGTTAAATCACGGCTCAACCCACGAAGCATTACAGAAAGTAATTACCCTCGTCACAGACCCACCATTCAGGAGCTATATTTAAAATAATGGTAAGTGATTATAATGTACTTATAGAAAAGTTTCAGAATTGCTAAGCGTCTTTGATTACTATGATCTGGGCTCTAATTTGAAAGCGCAAGTTTCAGCGACTGAGAAGGACATGGAGACTGGGGCCATGGAAAGTTGTACCAGCACACACTTGTTTTTTTTCTTTATTTTTTTGTTCTGAGGAAGCCAATTATAAGTGTTGACAAGCAGGCGAGTATTTTAAGTTACCTCTTCTGCACTCCGCAAATGTTTAAAACTCTAAAAAGTGGGGAAAAAACTTTCCTCTATCTCTGTTAGTGCTTTGTAATCATACCATTAATCTTTATTGTTTTTCTCTTTGCAAACTCCTCACTAAAGAGAAAAAAGAAAAATGAACCCAAAAAAAAATCCAAACCCCACTGTGTTTGGGAAGGAGATTTTTCCGTGGGCGGAGAAGCATTATTTAAATTATTTTTTTAAGTGCTGTTTTTTCCAGCTGCATAAAGCAAAAACTGCATGTCATGCTGAGCCAATGGACCTCCCCTGCTTTGCGTTTATTATATATTCAAGGGCTGCAGAGGCCAGAAGAAATTTAAAACATTGCTGCTCAGGTCTCTCCTGTTTACTGTGTGTTTATCTGCTAATTTCCCCCACACACACATCTCCCGGTCTTTCCCTCCTGGGCTGGCCGGGCCATGCTGGTAGTAGTCTGCCCGTTTCCTCCAGGACGCGGGCAAAAATGAGAACGTGCACTGAGTCAGCATGCAATCTGTGCAGATTTTAAAAAAGCAAGATATAAACTGTCTGTGAGTTTAAAATATGCATATGTGGAAAAAGAGTCCGCATTTATGCTGGTTTTCCTGTGGAGGAGTCTGGGAGATGAAAAATGGTTGAGAAAATAAAGCGGAGAGTAGAGATGCGTAATCAGAATTGGCCGAGATGGGACCTGGCAGATTTTTTGTGCCAACTTGTGGTTGGCATTTAACCAATATATTATTTTTATTTTGGACAATCTGTGCAGTTTCTGTAGAACTAAATCATTTAAGTCAGGTACAGTAAGGGCAACAAGTATTCAGACACTTGTGATTTTGTTATTTAATGAACTTCCAGTGCATATATCCACCTCAAATTGTATTGTATTCACTGTATTCATACGCATAAACAAATGCATGTTGATAGAGAAAGCAATGTTCAGACACTATGTTGAAAGCTATATATTAAGTTCTCGTGCAAGTTGCCCCTGGCTTCACTGTAGAAAATGAAAATGAAAAAATAAAATTGATGCAACCGTTAGCAATCATAGTGAAGGTGAAGGAGCTTCCTAAAGTTGTCAGGGACAACGTTACTAAAAAACACTCAAATGGGAAAAACTACTTAGAAGAAGCTGAATCTCTGGAAAAAATGGACATTTCACCAAGACAACGACAGCCAAAATAACTCAAGTCTGATTTCTAGTTTATTGAAGCAAACAAATTGAAGGAGCTTGCATGGCCTAGCTATTCTAGCAAAACTCCTAGAAGTGCACATCTAAATTTTACATATGAGCATTTAGATAAATCAGAACTCTTTAGGTGCAATGTGTGCTGGTCAGATGAAGCAAAAATAGAACTGTTTGGCAGTAATTCAACTCGCCATGTTTGCAGGAATAAAATTTGCATATATGATCAGCTTAGAGCACTCACGGTGAAGTATGAAGGTGGGAGCATCATGAAACAGGGCTGGGGGTCTTGACAGGGGTACTGCACATCGTTGAAGGACACATGGATGGACCAGTGAACCAGGAATTTAATGCTCATTTTCGAAACTGGACAGCCAAAATAACTCAAGACTGATTTCTAGTTTGTTGAAGGAAAGAAGGGGAAGGCGCTTGCATGGCCTAGCTAATCTCTTGACTTGAATCCCATTGAAAATTCATGGATGATTTTGAAATTTAGAGTCAAGCAAAGGGACCCTAATAACGCTAACAAACTGAAGATGCTTTACCAAGAGAAATGGGCCAAAATGCTGCAAAAAGACAGTTCCTTCTTACTGTAAACACAAAGCTGTAACTGCCAGATGCTTTGCAAGAAAGCACTGATGTTATTCATTGGTGGTGTAAACTTTGTTTATACTTATTAAATGATGATGTTTATAAGTACAAAGTCAAGAGACGTGTGTACAATTGAAGTGGATATATGCACTGGAGGTATATTAAATAACAAAAACAAGAGTTTCTGAACATGTGTTCCCCCCACTGTTCGTGCTCACAGGCTGTATTTGAATTAGCATATATAGTATTTGAATTAGCAATAATTTAGCATAATCATTGCTAAAAAGTCAGTTGCCTCTTGCTTTTGATTGCTCACTTTTTGTGATTTCTGTTATTTAAAAACAGATTTTTGCATTTAAAAGTTTAAAATGCCAGTTTGGCTCATTTAAGAGAAAATAGTTTGACTTTGATATTTCATATAGAAAGTACTAGGAATGTGCTCGTGTTTAGCCCACATGTTGTAATCCTTGGGTTAAAAAATAATAAAAATCATAGAGGTTTCTGTTTGAATATGAGCCTTTGGTTTCATGTTGCTGCTGAGCAAATCCACCTAAGGTCAAATTTTGAGCATGCTCATACTACAACTTTAAGAATTACAGTGATCAAAAGGAGATTGATTAAAAGAATTGCACTAATAGCATTAAGAAATCCAATTAATTATGTCGGTTTCATTTTAAAGAACGTCCGCATGTAAATGAGAGGCGTATTAATGACCCTATTGAACAGCAGGATCGATCCGTCTGTACAACTCATACATTTCTAATGTGCATAACGAAAAGTGGCCTTGAGGTTCTAGATGCTAGATTTACACGGCGTGTGATCTCTACTGTGCAGTCCTCCCCGCCTTTTTGTGAAACCCATTGCAGGAGCATTAGTTCTGTGTCAGATTGATGACTAGTTTGTGGAGAATATAAAACCCATAACGATATAGATTTAGGCTCACTTCCCCTGATTGATTTTTTTTCCTCTCCCCAAGCTAAAAGGGTGAAACCACTTATGTCCATGCTAATGACCATTTCGCTGTGCATTTAGGAGAAATCCACATTATCTAAAAGCTCACATTATTGCAGATATCACTGAGAATGGTTTTTTGCATGACGCGTGAACTCACCTAGCTCCAACTGGACCCTGATCTCACCCACACTAGAGCCTTTCACTGTTGCTGCAAATCATTTATGTATAGAATTTTACATTTCCTCTTCCCAGAAGTGCATCCAGACTTAGGAGAGTAATGTATTATACAGTACAGAGTGCTGGTTCAGGATAATAGCTACATAGCCGTTCCTCAGTTCACAAGCTGTCAGGCTCTGTTACTGGCCACATATCATCCAAAGTCAAATTGAATGCAAAGCGGTGTTATTTCATATTTAGACTTATATTTCCCCTTCGGATTTCCCGCTCAGGCTGTTTTTGTGCTTTTTTGGCAGCCTTTGTTTGTTATGCTACTCCTGTTGAGGGCTTTGGTTACTCAACCCACAGACAGATGACATTTTCTTGACATATCGATCTCGCAGAAAGGGTAAGACAGACATGAACACAAGGGCAAATACAGCCTTTTTCTCAAGCACTGGAGCTGCAGCGAAAATACAGTATAGAAGGTCATATTCAACCCAACTACTCCTCCTCTTTCTACTTGGCAAAAGCCAAAAAAAGCTTTGCCATGTAAATTAATCTCCGACAGTTGCTTTCAGATCATCTCGTAATGGAACGTGACTGTAAGAAGCAGAGATGATGATAGGTTTCATTAGCAAAGCATTTATTAGCATAACTGAACTTCCTCTTACTTCAAGTGCAGTCAAGCCACTAAAGAGAGAAGGAAATAGACAAAAACGAAGGACATTTGCAAATCAAACAAAGAAATGTTCTCAGAACAATGGACTGACCACCCTTGAGTCCAGACCTCATCATCATCATCATCATGAATGTGCTTGGGATTACTTGGATTGTGAGAAGCAGAAAAAGCAACCAACTTCTAAGACTGAACTTTGGAGGTATTAAGAAAAAAACCCTGAAATTTCTTTGTAAAACTGAAAGCAAGTCTTCTGAAAAGAATGGAACGTAAATTTAGTTTAGATTTAGTTGTTTAGGCTTTTGTGTACTTTTCTGTTAAATATGTGTTGTTATTTTTTTTCCTAACACTGAAATGTAAATAACTTATTGGTCGTTTTCATTGAATATTAAATGAATGAAGGCCTTTACATAGTTGTGTACATAGCACTGTTAAAAACACTAGCCGACATTATGGACTCACTCAAGAGCACTCTCTAATACTGAGAGGCAGATCTCCAGACTAGAAATTCTGTATTATAAGCTTCGATTAGTTACATTAGCCTTTTAGCTCCAGAGTAAAATTGCAGCAAATGTCAAACACTAAGGGTAAATTAGTGTAAATTTGATTTAGAATTTAAAACGCTGAGTACTGGTCACTCTCCTTCCTCCTCCATGATGTCACATCTGAGAGACAGAGTGTATACACGGTTGCTAACGGCAACTATCTTTACTTTGACCAAATTAGGAAGAGTGGGTTCACACAGCAGATCAAACAGATGCCCTGACCACAAGTCATATCATTCAACCCATCTCCAACATCTCTGTCCTCCACCCCTCTCTCTCTCTCTCTCTCTCTCTGCTTTCTCTCTCTGTCCGTTCTGCTTTCTCTGCTTCTCTGTCTTTCTACTTCACTCTCTCACTCTCTCTTTCATGTTTGATTACATGGATGTAAAGCCGCCATCCGTCAAGCGATTGATTTTGCCGTCTGTCGATATATCTACCTACCTGTCTCCTCCGCCGGCTGCATCTGCACAAAGAGTTCATTGTTTGTGTGTTTTTCTCTTATTTCTCACTCGCCTCTGACTATCCCTCGGATTTTAACAGCTCTCTAACTCTGTGGCCTGGAGTGACCCTGCTCTCTCTCTCTGTCTCTCCCTCTCTCTCTCTCTCTCTCTCTCTCTCTCTCTCTCACTCTCTGTATCTCTCTCTCTCTCTCTCTCTTTGTGCTCTGTCCTTCTTTTTCACACTTTCATTCTCTTTCCCGCTCGCTCACTCGCTCTCTCCTTCCTTCCTATCGCTCTTTCTTTGTTTTTTCCTTACCCTCACTTCTTGTTCTCTCACTTTGTTTCATTCACTCCCTCTCTCTCTCCCCTCTTTCTTTATCTGTCTTTTTATATTCTCTTTGCTTTATTTGCTCTTTGCTCTCTTTGCTTTATTCTCTCTGCCTCCCTATGTCTGTCACTGATTTTTTCTTCTTTCTCCCTCTCTTCCTCTGTCCCTGTTTGTTGTTTCTTCTTGTTCACTTTTTCTCTTTCTCTCTCTTTTATTCTCTCTTCTCTTTCGGGTTCTCTTTTGCTTTCTCTCATCCTTCTCTACTTCTCTTTTTCTTTCTGTCCCTTTCTCTCTTTTATTCCATCTCTGTTCACTTATCTTCTTGTTTTTCTACTGTTTTTTCCCTGTTCTGTTTCTTTTTGCTGTCTCTTTCTTTTTGCTTTGTTTTTTTCTCTCTCTTTCTCTCCCCATATCTTTGCCTTTTTTTCCTCTCTATTCCTGCTTCTTACACTCTTTTCTTTCTATATCTTTATTTTATTCTATCCGTTGCTCTCTCCCTTTGGGTCTTTCTTTTACTGTTCTCTCTTGTTGTGTCTCTTTCTTCTTGCTGTCTTTATTCTTTCTCTTTCTTTCTCTTTGAGTCTCTCTCCCTCTCTCTGTTTCAGTTTATGCAGATGTGCTGTTCTTGTCGAGCTCTGCTGCTCGCCCTGTTCTAAGTCAGTGGCGATTTGATTTAGCACCCTTTCCAGCATGCTACATTAGCAAGAGGCCCATGTGCTAATGGCGTCCACCTCCACGGCGAGCGAGAGAGCGGAGTGATTTCTCAGAGCCTTCTTGGCAGATGTTAGGCCCTAAGTGCCTTTGACTCATTGACTCAGAGCCTGTTTATCAGCTTAAAACAATCCATTGCACGCGGTCATTAGTCCTAATGAAGCACTAAAACGCGCCTGACGGATGGCGGCGTTGCTCTCGCGCCCCTGCCCGCTGCCCCTCATCCGTCTGGGCGAGCGGGAGGAGAGAGACGGGCCAAAGTGACACCAAATGGAGAAGAATGGCTCTTTTGCATCAGCATTACTCTTGCCTTTGTTTCCGTGTCTGAGCTTTGTTCAATCAAATTGTGTTAAATTTGATTTTCACCTCCTCCTCCTCCTCCCCTTGCCCTCCCTTGTAGGTTCCCTATTTCAGAAGTCCTCTGAACCAAAAGGCAAGAGTGATGAGTTTGGATATTCATGTGAGTTTTGATTTGATTTCATTTCATTTGATTTGTTTCTCTTTTCAATTGTTTTGTCTGTTGTGATGTCTGATGTCTCTCTACACTGGAAAACAGTTAATGCTCTGAAGTGCCTCGATTCATATTGCACAGTGTTACCTTTACATTTTTTTACTTTCATTTTATTTACATTTAAATCAAAATAAATCTAAAAATACACAACCAACTTCTAAGATTCTGGTGATGTGGAAACACACCAATGCAAATATCCTGTAAAACGAGTACCTTGTAACTTCATGTCTGATTGGATTAAATTAAATTAAAGGTGGTCTCTGGCTTTTGCACAGTACTGCACATTAACTACCTATTTGTATTGAAGATCAAGGGTCCTTTTCCCCTCACAACATAGAAAGCACAAAATAAATGATTATACATGGAATTTAATTATTTATTTATAAACATTTTTGAAATTATGACATCCATAACGGCTCTCCTGTTTATATGTTTTCAGTTTCCAATGCTTTGGCCTTCTTTTGGAGTTATTAGTCTGAGTTTTGCAAGAGTGGTTGTTAAATTACTAATACCCTACTTAACTGCTGAAACACTGCTACTTTACCCGAGGTTAGTTAACTTGTGATGTGACTCTGGCAGGGAATTAACTAATGTGTTTCACACATTCTTTTTACTAAATTCAGATTCACCACAAATACTTAAGGCATGTCTTAACTAGTAACAACAAACTAATCCGTGCCTATAAACCTGCTGCCATGGAAACCCAACAGGAGCTCACACTGACTTTTTGCATTGAGTTCTGAAGAGAATGTGTCTGTAGATTTATAGTTGAGCTAAAAACATATTGTAGTTATTTGCATGTTTGTAAATATTTTGTTGTGACACTCAAATGTGCGGCTTTTGTTTTTTAAATGACTGAAGCTACAGAGGTTAGCTTCATGTTTAGGGCTGAAAGTTAAAACCATCTATAAGTAAAATCACAGCATATAACATTTAATCTTTAGTTATCCTGACCAAAAAGGCCAGGTCATGGCTTTGGTCTTCTTTGTGGTTCTATGTAGTTTATGTTGGTTTATATATCAGCCATCCACTTTCTTAAACACCCCTCCTTGTTTCTACACTCAGTGTCCGTTTTATCAGCTTCCACTTACCATATGGGTGCTATTAATAGATCTACAATTACAGACTGTAGTCCATCTGTTTGTCTACAGATTTTGTTACCATCTTTTCACCCTGTTCTTCAGTGGTCAGGACCCTTACAGGACCACCACAGAGCAGGTATTATTTGGGAAGTGTATACATTTGATCAGGTTAGTTTTGGTTTCACATTGCAATCTGTCAGTCACTTCTAAAGAACTTCTCATGACACACCTGAGTCCTGTAGTCATCACCTACGTGGGCTGCGTCTCCCTATACTTAACACTGATTGGTTTGTAGACGAGCGTGTGTTGGACCTCAGTGTGTTGTCAGTTCGGTGGGTAGTCTTTTTCATTTGAATGGAGAAGAATGAAAATTCTCTCTCATCCTTTAGTACGATATAAATTTTGGCATTTTTATGCATTTTTAAGTTGACTTTTGACTTTTTTATTAGATCAAATTGCACTTAAATATTTCATCTCATTCTCTACTCATGTGCTACCATGGCTCATTTTTACATCTCTTCTGGTTATTTTTCTTCTGCTATTGTTTAATGACTGATGATAACCAGTTCCTGTAATTGGTCCAAAAGACCATCCAGAAAAGTGTTTTCACACCGCAAACGAATTGAACCAGTTCAGTTTGATCCAGACCAAGATCACCTTTTTTGGCCAGACTAAATTTGCTCCTTTAGTCCAGACCGTGATCCGAGGCACCTTGCATACCTGCTGGTTTGATTCGGACTGAACTGAAAAGGCAGAAGATCTATACCAAAAAGCACTCTTAATCTGAGCTGTCTTGACAACCAGGGCTGGCTGTTGTTATATTGCTGATGGCTGTCAATGTTCTCAACAGTAGGGAGACACATCTTTTAATTTGGAATGTTTTTTAATGTAGTCACATGTTTTCATGTCATGTATTTGTTTTTTTGACAGTAGTATTGATGAGAGTATCGACAAGTGTCAGTATCGATAAGCAATATTGGTGTTGTTATCAGTATCAGTACAGTCCTAACGATACCCATCTATACAAATATTATAGCCTATGTTTGAACCTACATACAGCTGGTGCATCCAGTCCGTGGTCCTGGAATGCAAAAATATATTTAGCTGTACACACGGCTACATGCACTACTACACCACTGGCCTGGACAGAGAAGGATTTTCAGTGGTGAATCAGCATTAGAATTGCAGTTTGATAAATCTTTCTAAGGGAAACTGGCTGTTTGTCTCAATGTCTCACTGTCCTCCCTCATCTCATCTTTTGTTTTGCATTTCATCCACTGACTCTTCTCTTTCTGTGCAAGTGATATAATGCTACCGTCTCTGCTGCACTTTCTGCCTCTTTCACACTCGGCTGCTGTGATCACTAGCTGAGGAAGAAGAGCTCTGTCTCTCTCCAGCCACACGCACACACATATACAGCCGTTCAATAATCCTATTGTTTTTTTCTTCTTATTTCTTTTTTTTCTTTTACTTCCAGACTCTATTTCTTTCCTCTTCGCCTTTACCTGCAATCACTCATGTTCAAAGAAATGTATTAATCTAAGTGATACATTTTAATGCTCCCCCCCAGGTAACTTGGCATCCTTTATCATCAAACAGCCTGCATGGAGGGTTGCTGAGCTGAAGGGATGTACATTAAATAACTACAGGGAGGTTTTTTCAGGAAAAGCGCGTTTAGATGATGTTTCTGCGCTTTCATCCCTTCTTCTCACCCCCTGTTCTTCAGTCAGACGGGACTTCAGGAGCTTTATAGAGCCGCGGAGAGCCAAGCTGGAGTCACTGTTTGTTCAGATATCGTTGTTATAGACACCTAGGCTCCGTTCTAGCCGCAGTAGGAGAGTGTGGGAGCTGAAATGGGCACCGAATGGCTGGAGTTTATTAATAATACAGAAGGATCCAGTGTTTAGGATGGAAATGTGCTAGTATCTGTGTCGCTTACTGACCAGAAATAGAGCCTTTTTTACATTTACTTGCCATTTGCTGCAAAATTTGCTTCTCACCTTTCTTCTTTTTCCCTTATGCTCTCTCTCTCTCTCTCTTTCTCTCACATACACATCCTTTCTGATTCCCTTCATCTATCTCTTTGCCTTTCTTTATCTCTCACTCTTTGTTTAATTTCTTTCTCAAGTTTCTCTTTTTGTGTCTCTCCCTCCCTTCATCTATCTCTTACTATTTCTCTTTTTTCTATCATTCTGTCTCTTCTTGCTCATCAGCCTTTCTCCATCACTTCCTCTTTATCATCTTTATCGTTCTTTCTTTTACTCTCTCACCCTTCCTCTCTCTCGCTCTGTCCCTTTCTCTTTCTCTTCTTTCTCAAGCTCTTCTTCCTTTCTCTCTCCCCTTCCTCTATCTCTCTTTATTTCTCTTCTTCCTGTATCTCTGTACTTACTTTCTCTTTCCTCTATCTTTCTCTTCTTTCCCAGTCATGTTTCTCTCTTTCCCTCCCTTCCTGTCTCTCTCTTTCTCTTTTCTCTCTTTCCCTCCCTTCCTCTGTCTCTCTTTATCTTCTTTCCCAGTCTTTTTTCTCTCTCTCCCTTCCTGTCTCTCTTTCTCTTTTCTCAATCTCTTCTTTCTCTCTTTCTCTTCCTTCCTCTGTCTCTCTTTCTCTTCTTTTTCAGTCTCTTCTTTCTCTTCTTGCTCCATCTCTCTTGCCTTCCTCTGTCTGTCTCTCTCCCTCCCTTCCTCTCTCTCCCTTTATTTCTCTGCTTTTTTTATCTCTCTTTCCGTCTCTCTTCTTGTTCTTCATTGCGGTCTTTCTCCCTCCCTTCCTATATCTTTTTTCTTTCTTTATCTCTCTTCCTCCTCCTCAGTCTTTTTTCCTCTTGCTCTCTTTATATTCTTTCTCCCTTTCTCAGCCTCTTTCAGCCCCTCTTTATTTCTCTTCTTTTTCTATTTCTCTCTTCTTGCTTTGTATTGCCATCTTTCTCTCCATTCCTCTATCTCTCCTTTTCTCTATCTCACTTTCTCTTTTTTCCTATTCCTCTCTCTCTCCTTTCCTCTATTTTTCTTTTCTTCCTCCTTCTGTCTCCATCCCTCCCTATTTTTCTCTTTATTTCTCTACTTTCTTTTCTTGTTTACTTAGCCTGCTCTCTGCCTCCTGTCCCCTATCTCTCTCTCCATTTTTACCTTTTTCATCCCATTTTTTCACTCTTTCTCCGCTTGCTTCATCTCTCTCTTCTTGCTCTCCCTCTCTTTATTTCTCCCTGGATGAACAACAGAGCAAGATGCTTCACCTTGCCCGTGTCAACCTAGCCTCAGTGCAGAAAGTGCTGGGCTGCTTAGGGCTTAGAAACTGGCAGATAATCAAACCCCCCATCACCTCCCCACCCCACCCAGCTCTATCGCCCCCGCTGGCTTACCAAGATCACAGCCTGATCGATAGGATCAGTTCCTTCTGCTCCCGTGACCATATCCCCACCCTGAGTCGGTAGGAGAACTGTAACACTGATTCCACCTGCACCCGTGTCCTCCACTGTACTTCAGACAGTAACACGCTACCGTTCAAGAGCGCAGAATCATTTCTCTTATTATTTATGTGATTTATATAACTTACTAGACACCACACACTAAATGCCATTTTCCCAGACCAAGTCAATTCAAGAGGGCAAGACAAGGTTAGGCCTAAACCCAGAATAAAAAGGAATCACCATTGGCATTGCAATGTAGTCAAAGACTAAATGGAGTTCAAATGTAGAATATCAGTTTTAGAGTAACATCATTTTTTAATACTCTGAAGTTTTCTCACTTATCTCACTGTGAGAGCTAGCCAAGTGGAAGTAAGTTCGTTTTTAACACAGCATTACAACTAGGCCTCCCAAGAGAAGCAGTTGGAAACCATATGAAGATATCAGATAACAGATATCACCATTTTGATGAATTTTCATAAATCATTTCTTTTTTATTGTGCATTCCAGTAATATCAGTCAACTGCAGTTGGGTTGTTTGCTTTTTTATCTAAATTTTGTGTTTTGGCAAAAGCAGGTATCGGCAATGACCATTTCACGTTTCAGGACTAAACAAAGCCATTACATGCAGGATTTAACATTCTTTAACATCAAACAAGCAGGTAAAGTGCTGAGGAATGCAGCGAAAACAGCCCATTAATGGTCAATATTAAACATTGATAAAATCATACCTCGGAAAATCCTAGGGCTGAATCTCAAATGGCTTACTGATCTCTGTATACTGCTCTATGCTCTATACACCCAAATACAGCACTTCATGTCCGGTATGGAATTGTGCACACGTGGCTGAACGCAAATTGGTTCTTTGTTAGGCACACTGTGCAGTTTAGATGCAGAAGCCATTATTTTTAAGACCTACAGACTGTACTATGTAGGGAGAAGGGAGCCATTTGAGATCCTCCCCTTACCTGAATACTGCACGCTGATTCGCTGAACGGATTTATCGAGTTCTGCTTGAGAACATCGCTGGTGTTTGGTCATTTCTGCTGTAGAACGTGAAATTGTAATGCCTTGACAATGGACAGCAGTGGCTTTTGTGACAAAACGTCTTTAGGGTTCAGAATGTGCTACATGTCAAGAATAACTCACGACAGTCAGCTGGTTCATGTAAAGGATCACGTTTAGCATTTCTTGCTAATTAAATCTTTATATGTATAAATGCAAAACAGTTCATTTTTTGGAAGTTTCTATTTACTAAGAAAAGTACTGTACTTCAGTTTTAGAGTACTATTCTACTTAGTGGTCAAAAGCAAAACTGCTACATTTGACAGGCTCTTTTCACAAATCATATTTACTTAGATGCACATATTTTAATGTATTTAGACTGGAGAGCACTTTTGTCTCAAACAGCATAGAATTATATTCTCACACCGTATTGTCATGTCCCCATGCACTATTTTGTTTATTTTTTCTCTCTGCTGTATACACCTCGTTCAGCTCAAGAAGGGATTATTATCTAATAATGTTTTATCTAATATTATCTAATAAAGTATTTTAACCAGAGAAACCACAGTTGCGCAGTGCAGGGGTTGCAGGACTGGAGCTGAACGCTGCAGTAACTGCACTAGTAAACTTACAAAATCACGTCTGTGAAAACATGACAGTTTTCTGACCCACAGCATTCAGTCTGATATTTAATGCTTATGCTTCTCCATTCAAACATCATTTAAATCTCCAGAAACCGAGAAGTAAAGTTAAAACCGGCTGTTTGCAGCTCCATTGGTGGGGAAACTGTTTATCTCTCGGCTGTTAACAATAGCAAAAGTTATCTAAAGGCTAGAATTGATCACATTTTTGTTAATTTGCTGATGTCGTTAGCCTCCTATGATGACCAAGAGGTTTTTTCTCCTCTTTAGGCAACACCATGGGATCCTTTTCCCACCCTTACGTGAAGAGTCGGCGGGCTTCTGTGCTTTTAAATGCTTTGCTATTGAGAGACTCTCCAGAATAGGGAGAGGGATTAAATATTAATGTCTGGAAAACACAAATTTGGTAGCTTTCCGCCAGGTTAAGTGGGACCAGGAGTTCAGGGGAACCTGTATAAAGATCATAGCCTGTTATAGCGAGGTAACGTTTTTCTCTTCCAAAGGTGAGGCGAGTAATTTTAGCCATCTTTCACCTCTAATTACATTTGTGCAGGGCAGCTAAGCTAGAAATTCAGCGGCCACAACAGAAAAATCACGCATCTAAAACCCTGGGATATGGTTAATTGTGTTTGTATCAATTCACCCAGCTTTTTGTGATTGTTATAACTAGACCCTGAGACTGTTACAGTTAACCCCACCTATGGGGTTTGCACTCATGCCAATTTCGGCAGAATTATTCATAAACAGTAGGTGCTTAAAACATCACATTTGTAGCAGAGATGTGCAGGTTGCTTGTATAAAACTTGTTACTCTTGCTCAAATACTTTTTCAGCAAAACCCAAAATAGGTTGTGGCCCTGCTCTCCACCTAGTGTGCAAGGGGTTCTTCCACCAGAAGTGCAGTGAAGATCACTCCATCCTATCTGCTTGGACCATGGCTGTGTAAGGGTCCAGGGTGTGAGCAGTAGCCGTAGATGTTGAGGGGGAGCATAGCGTGGAGGTCAGAGCAGCTGGGTTTGGAGGGCAGGGCTCCTATTAAGGAGATTAATTTGTAATGTCACAGTGATTAAGGCCGGCGAGAGGCAGCGCAGAGCCAATCTTGACATTGATTGGTACTACCGTTAAAAGGGCCTCTGCCTCAAGCTCTGCAACAATACACCACATCCCTGAAGAAAGCCTTCACGTTCACATTTGCAGTCTCACGCTTACATGCCCTTCCCATACAAACAGTGTCCTCCACCTTTTTTTCCAGCAGGGAGAGATGAAACACATACCTTTAATTAAGAGACTGAAAATGGAGGTGGCTGTGAGAGGTACAACAAGGCCACTAGTGCACTAGAGAATGAGAGATAACGCCATTCAGCCAAGACTATAACCAGATGCATTTACTCTCCATTGTAATTTTTTTCATTAAAAGCTGCAGCGGCTGCTACATCATACTCCATTGACCAGTGGCCTGAAGCATGGTTCATAGGACATTGAACATTTTTGAAGTAGTCCTATTACATGATGAAGATATGTAATGTGTTTGTGCCTCTCAGTGGATTCAATACTCATGGCTGACATTGCCACCTACTGGTCAAGTGGGGAACACCGGGCACGCAGTCCAGGACTGACACCGAAACGGCAGCAGCACTAAAGGCAGCAGTGTTATTGGCGCTTAAGTGTGCTCTTTTGTGCGCCACTAATTTATGCACTCCCACAATCCAACGCAGGGTCCTCCACTTCTGAGTTCGGAGCGACTGCAAATGAGAGAATTAGGCACACGAATCCATCCGGCTCTCCGTGCCAGGCGAGGGTTGATTATGTTCCATTTAAGGCTGATGGAGGAATCAATAGCCCTTACCAGGTTTTCATGTAGGCAGTGGCGCTGTGCCGTGTTCTGGGGGAAAGAGTTGTGCCTGTCGCCCCTTGCCATTCGAACACCTTTAAAGTGGAGTAATTTCCCTTACTTGTCAAGCTGCTTTGATGGCAGTACGCATTCATCACAATTATCGGGGGGGGGACAAAAGCGCCATCTCAATGGAGACGAACGCCAAGCATTGCTCCTAATGACAACTTGTCACACGTCATATAGCCCAGGCCCACCATTCCGTATAATCAGTAATTTTTTTTTCTGCTGAGAACGGTCCAGGAAAGCAGGAAAAAGAGGGGGAATTGTAACTAGAGGCTATTTCTAGATTTTATCTATAAAGTGAGGGAACAAAGGTGGGGAGGAATGGAGTGTGTTCTACAGAAGAGCTCTGTAATTTGATAAGTCACATGTTTGAAGCTTCTTATCTTATTTGGAGCATGGCTCCTACATGTTATGAGGCTGAGGCACATCTCTTAAGGCACATATCCTGGTACAGTAGCACGTATTGACCTGCTTTTTCATATGTCTTTTTTCTTTTCATCATGTTTTTCTTGCTGATTCTATACAGATTCCTCTTTGTCTTTCTGTGAGTCTACCATCACGTATAGGCCATATACTGTGGCTTTTGTGGGTGGATGTGATGGTGGGTTGTCATGCTATTATGTCTGTGCTCCACTGGTTGGAGTTCTTTTTTATTTAGTCGCTCAATTTAATGAAAGACTGAATTTCTCTAGGCTGTCATTTTCACTGCAGCTCTTTTCTATCGCTTACTGTACAAGCAACCCCTCATTCACTCATCTCAAATGAGTTCCTCTACATTCCAGTCAGGAAAGCTCAGTTCACTCAGTAGAAGGTAATGAAGTTCTGCAGTTATTAATATACCAGGCTATCTGTGAACAGGATATTGTACCGCAGATAGCGTCTCCTTGCTAATTTGACACAGCTTTAATGAAAGTGCTATCAATCAGTGATGATTCATCCTCCGTATCCACAGCTCTTCACTTCAAAGCCTTTGGGACTGATCACGTTCTCTTTTTTCCTCTTCTCTTCCTCTCTTTCTTCTCCAAATTTTTTATTTTGAAATGTATTTATTTATTTATTTACTTTCTTTACCCACAGCTGCCCCAAGCACGGATGATGTGGCTTTGTACGTGGGCATCGTCATTGCTGTAATCATGTGCTTAGTCATCTCCGTCATCGTGGCCCTCTTCGTCTACCGCAAGAATCACCGCGACTTCGACTCCGACATCATCGATTCCTCAGCCCTCAACGGCGGTTTCCAGCCAGTCAGCATCAAGACGGCTCGGACAGGTGAGTCTATATTAGCTAGATATAGCAAAGTTTAAAAACTGCCCAGCTGCAGCAAACGAGCGACTGTCAGAATGGCCTTTATCCCTCAAAAACGTTGACGTATCTCTTTATTTCCTCAATGTTGCTATAATTTAAAAAAAGAACTGGCAGGTCATTTTGCTGTTGATGAATGCGGGAGTGGTGACGGAGGTGACAACAGCAGATTGAGAATTGATATGTGTCAGAACCGTCGCCCAAATGTGTGGGGAGCCGGGGGAGACACGTTCATAATTCAAAGCCAGCGTTTTTCTCTGCCGCAGCGAAGAGAAAGCACAAAAGAGAGAATAGGAAGGGAGGGGGAGGCATACTAGGTGATGTTTCTGCCAAGACACCATTAGAATGCTTGTCACTTTGATGTGAAGGCAATCTGCAAGTTATCATGAAGCCATAATTAGGTCTGCCTGTGTGGCACGTTCAATGATAATTAGATATCAGCCACAGTGAGCTGACTGAAAGGTGTTGTGGAAAGGGGAGGTAAACAGTGAGGCATGTGGGCTGGCTCACTTAACTCTGAGGTTTCTGTGTTCTACTGACATGCTTTCTTCCCACGTCAGAGTTTGCATCTATACAGGCATTGTGGGAAAGTCAGAGACACAGTGGATCATAGTTAGGAAACTTTACAAAGTGAGAGAGCTCGTCTAGAATGGGTTTGTTTCATTCAGAGGCTTGTGAGTCAAATCGTTCTGGCAAGATGCTGTACTTTCCTTATCAACGGGCATTGAATATGCAGTCAAAATGCATATATGCAATAGGTGTAAGTGAAAGTAAATTTACATAAACAGAGAATGTAATGCACATTTACTGTTTTTGTGCTAAATTGCATATTTGAAAAAAAAAACATAAAGCAAAAAAAGTTTTATTTTTTTTTATAATTGTCAGACTCAGCAAATAAATAGAAATGGGGTGCAAACATTTGCTGAAAAATGGCAGAATTTAAGTTTGTTTGCTGTAGAAGAAGTGTTAACTAATTTTTACCTAGAAAATAATTGAAACACATAGTTCATCTGATGATGTTCAAGCTTTTGCAACTGCAAGTAAAGACCACAAGTTAAAAAGAGTGTGAGATTTGTATACTTAAAAACTATTCTTTCTTAGCTTACACTGGCTAAATTAGCTAGTTAACAGGTACTGGCAATAGAAGATACACTCCAGTTCAGAAATTTGGAATCAGTTGTAATGTTAATAATTGTTATTGAATAATAACTTAAACAGCAGAGATTGAAATGTTATGCACTTGACAAAGCGTAAACTGATGCTTTATTCACAGTATAAAGTATTTTGAGAGCAACAAAAAGTTGTTGGAATAATAAAACAAATCTATCTAGCGAATGCTTTTTAATGATGAACTGTAAAATAACTATATTCTCTGAAGGAATATGAATAGCTATTTGACTAGTGAGATGTCACCACTTTTTGACTAATATGATGACTTTATCTTTGTCATGAAGTTCCCAGGTATCATAAAATTCGCAGCTCTGTTCATCAAATAAAAACTTTTTACGGCTTCCTATAAATTGTTTGAAACCTGTAAAATATTATTATCATATTATATATGAGCATATCATATATTTTTCTTGCATTTTCTTTCTTTCTCTTAAATCGTTCCTCAGCATTTGTGTGAATTTATGTTCCAAAGCGTGATCAATCATTTTGCAACCTCTCTTCATCCCATTGAAGTAAATGTTTTTTCTTACTGTGCTTTTAAAATGAATATATATGTAAATGTTCTTTATTCTGTTTGGCTGGCCTGTATTGTGTCTTGTCCAGCATGCAGTCCAGACTGAAACATTCCTTATATTTCCTGTGTGAGTGGGCGGAGCTAAACTGCTGTAGCCTGAATAGGTGGATATGTGTAACTGCACTGATTTTCATGACATCACAAAAACAGTGAATTTCAGCTTAGTTTTCATGTGTGGAATTTTAACAAAGTTTTATATATCACAAATTAGATTAAACACTTACTTATTTAAGAAATATTAAGAAAAAATCTGTTTTCCATTTAAGAAAAGACTTTAAATGAGATTTTCCTTTTTACTCTGTGACAGTTATTGAAAACAAAATTCAAGTTAAATATTTGAAAGAAACAGGCAAAAATGAAATTTCTGTGTTTTAATTATACTTTAAAAATATCATTGGATCATATTAGTGGTGACTCGCTATAATTCATTACGTTCCACTCATGTCAATGAGCTGAGCTTGTCCTTCACCTCCAATACTTCCAGTACTTAACTCTCAGCACCCAGCAGGTTGCCATGGTTGCCGTGGCTCTGACTGTACTGGAGTGGAGAGTGAGAGCACAACGCTCACAGTGACTCCACAGTGACATGCGGAGACTGCAACATTACGGGGGCCATGACTGAGCCACTCTCAGCAGATGAGGGGGAGTATGGTGGGCGGACGGAGAGCGCTCAGCGGGACTGCCACGCCCACTCAGCACGCTTGTGCATATTCATCTGTGTACCTGCGAAGGGATTAGCTCATTAATAAGGAAGCCATCTGCTGCCCGGAGCAGTGCACCCGAGCGCCGAACTGATCTGTAACTGACCCTCCCAGGTGCTTCACCTGCTTCAGAAAGAGAGAGAGAGTGAGAGAGAGCAGGAAAGAGAAATAGACCAATGGCAACTTTGCTGTAGAGGAGACCTACTTAATCATGTAACCTAGCCGGAGTTAGGACCTGAACTTTTCTTCTAAAGGATATGATGTTCTTAACTCTGGAGTTATTATTGTATTATTATAGTGTATTGATATACTACTTACATATACTAAATAAGTAATTACATAGTCTGTTAAGTAATAAATTACTTTTGCATTCTAAGTACATTCTGTCAAATAATGACTAAAGCATGATGAAATTGTGTTTTTTCTTTCTGTAAAAATGGGACTGTATACACAACATCTTTCAACAAATTCAAATCATAATAAAATATCTCCTGTTTTCTGTTTATGAGCACATATGTAGTATTGATTGAAAAATCAGTTCTTTCCTTCAGAGAGCTACGCTGTACAAAACATTCCCTGAAACATTACAGTAAATTACTGGCCACTAGTTGCATTACTACACAGTAATTTAGTGTATTAACTGTAAATAACAATGAAATATAGTGACTGTATACTGTGACTTCACAGTCACCTGGAACACAGGATTACAGCTGTATTCTTTTGTGCATTTACAGCTACAGTAGCTATAGTAAAGCTACTATTAAAACAAAGTATTCTGTTTTTTTTGCATATCATCTATAAAAGGAATGCAACTCAGTAGCCAGTAATTTACTGTAAACTTATATATGAAAAACGACTTTTAATTTCAGTAAGACATTTTTTGAAAAATTGAGGTAAAAGATAAAACAATGTAAATATGAATATTCCTGGAATATCTTAAGTGTGCATTTTTAAATGTGAATATACATTTTATACACATTTTACAAACATATCTGATATTACTAATAAACTAACATTTTCCAGCATTAAAAATATTTACGCCTTTTTAACACACTTGCTCTCCTACTCCACAAAGCTGTGCGGTACAGCTCAACAACAACCCTATTAATGTTTTTACAGAAAATATCTTGATGCTGGTTGTTTTCACAATAAAAGGATGGATACAGTACTTTCCTGTTAAAAAAATATGTTAAAAATTGAAATCATAGCAGTAATTAACATTGTACAGGTGATATAATAATATAATGTGACAAATGGTTTTGTTTTGGACTTCCAGTATCTAACTTTTGGCTTTCCGAACTCCTTCTCTCTCTCCCTCTTTTTCTCTGCAGCTGATCTTCTGGCTGCACCTCCTGACCTGACCTCAGCTGCAGCCATGTACCGTGGGCCTGTCTATGCTCTCCATGACGTGGCCGACAAAATCCCCATGACCAACTCGCCGTTGCTGGACCCGCTGCCCAACCTGAAAATCAAAGTGTACAACTCTTCAGGCTTGGTCACTCCACAAGAAGACCTTTCGGACTTCTCCTCCAAACTCTCCCCCAAGCTCCCACACTCACTGATTGACAGTGACACCATGGGCCAGCGCACCCAGAGCCTGATGCGCAGTCGGGACCCCTCCTGCACTGCCTTCGGGTCCTTTAACTCCCTCGGGGGGCACCTCATCGTTCCCAACTCAGGTATGTGAATGTTGGAGAATAAAGATGTACAGATCTGATATGAAAAATATGAATCTGAGCCAGTCAAGGCATGGTTAATGCATTCATGTCTGCTGTATTAAACTCCAATAACAATCCTTTGTCAGGGGTGATTTATCCCAGTTTGCTGTTGTAGAGGTGGAGTAAACAAACTATCCACTACCTGCGACAGTCAGAAGCTAACCTTATTAAACCGAGTGTCGCCCTGATAACCCATTCTGAAAATTCAGCAAAAGCCACTTTAATTCTTCTTAATCTGCCACCAGCTGAGTTATGGCTCATCCACATGACATGAAGTACATTTTATTTATTCAGCAGATGTCATACAATTAAATGCAGCTTAAAATGCTTTACAATGAAGAAAATATTTGTATTATGTTAGGATTATAGACTTGTATGCAAATATTTGGACGCTCCTGGTCAAATTATGTTTTGTTGATGGGTGAAAATAATTTGACATTACATTTACACAGCACAAGTACTGTTTTTGTTTGCTGAATTTAACATATGGGGGAAAATGGAATGTGAATGTGGCCTGTTCCAAAATTATGGCACATTTTTTGTTTTAGGTTTTATTTTTCCAGAATGTCAACTGAGTAGAAAGTGTGCACTTAAATTTAAAGACATATGCCATATTTAAGCTCCCTGTAGAGGACGCGTCTTATTTTCACTTAGAAAATTGACCAAACATATTGTTAGGCTTGGGTTCAAACTGGTGCTCAAATGTTTGCATATGACTCTATTCCTGTTACATTCCTATTCATGTGTTTACTTGTTCAAAAACGAGTTTTTTACCTTATTAACTGAGAAGAGCAGATTAAACTGCAGACACAGACACATTTTTGCATCAGTTGCATCAGGTTAGCGGGCAATCTGAGTGTCTGTAGTGGGGAAATATAGTGGAAAACAAAAACAGCCCAGCAGCCACTTGTAATGTCTGCAGTAGCAGTGTTTTTACTGAGGTTAAGCTAGCCACTTTTTGTGAAAAACGGTTAAACCAGCTGCACATGAAATTTGAGTGCACAACTAGTGCACACTTCTCAGCAACAGCATGTTTAAAGATGAGAAAAGGCTACTTCTATCATATTCTATCTGACTGCCTAGTTACAGCAGTCAGCTTTGTTTTGCTAACATCTTTGAAGTATGCGCTGTATTATCAGCTGTATTGTCTATGAAAAAGAATCAGAGTCAGTATCGACAGATGCTCAATATTAAACAGGGTTTGAATCAAGACATGATTTGTTTGAGAGTGCGGGAGTGAAGATCTTTGAGATGGTTAGGCTGAGTGAGCTTAAGTTGTGCTCTGCCTGTGGGGCACAGCTTGAAGTGATCCAGAAGAATGCAGTTTACGCAGGTGTCAGCACATGCAGTTTGGAGGTTGGTAAAGCTGTGACCGCCCAAGCCGGGTGTTGCCAGCCACTGTTTGAAGCTGGATGGCTTAATGAAGAGCAGGCCATGCTGGGTGTCGCCAAGGGAGACGTGCTGTGAGAATTACAGGCTGGCCTATAAACACAGATTATAGGCAGCTTTCAGCAGTTAAATTAAACACTGCCAGAGTCCACAAGAATCCTTCAGAATGCTGTCATCCTGACATCACTCCACCACCCACTCTTACGTTCTGTGTGTTTTTTCAAAGAGAACTGATCGATGCAGGGCCTCAGACCCCTTCTCTCGCACAAGTACAGGCATGTGGGAAGAGAAGTGAGCTGTCTGTGAAAGCTGAGCACGCATGCTCGGCCTGAGGTGCTGTTTATCATGGCTTAGATGCCAGTCAAACATGAGAGAGTTCATAAAATGTCCACAGGCTGAGAAGCCGACCAACTCTACTTTAGGTTTCTAGAGCATGGCCTATTCACTTTATTTATGCTGAAAACAAAGCAAGCAAACAAACAAAATAAATTCACCAGCAATTGTGTGGTAGAAGTGAACATTAGTCGATTCCAATTCTGGCTGATTCCTATTATTCACCCCTTTAATAAATTGATTAGCAATCATGATGTTATCTGTAATCTGACTTGTTACTTGTCATTCTTGAATCTGCTGTGAAAACGAGTTTAGCACATGTCTTGTGTGTTGGACCCTGCTGGACATATGTATGGCCTCCTGATTTTATTGGGTGCTTCTGATGCTGCTGCGCTTCGGCTCAATAGATGGCCGCATCCTCCACTCTCTCCAGGTCAATAGATCTCAGCGCTGGCCCTAGCAACAGCACAGACATACTGAATCTTCCCATCATAGACACAGTGATTTTTATAGCTCCCCTGAGAGCCGGAGTGGCGCACGGCAGCTTCCGTTCGGCAGCATGGCTCGCTCGTAAATCTGTTCGCGAGGAGCGCTCAAAGTGACTTAGCGCGGCATATGCGATATAAAGGGATTAGGGCACTTCGTAGATTGGAGCCTGAAAGGGTAATCATTCTCACGTCAGTCGGCCATCCCCTCCGGAACCGGCGGGACTATTGCCCATTAATTCATTACGAAACGGGATTGGAACGCTGCTCTTAGCCAGAGTGTGAAGTGTGTAATGTGGCTAAGGCCTGTATACGGCAACTATTCCCCACAGGGTCATAGTAGAAAAGGGGTGGACCATAAAGAACCCTTACAAGGCACTTTACAACAATAGGATGGGTGGACTGCTCGTGTCACGTGAAGTGCATGTGCCAGCAGACAGTTGTTGGTCTGTAAAATCAGAAACATGTCATGTGCAAAAGCCTGGATTATCCCCAAGGCCGTACCCATTCATTTACACAAAAGCATCCTTGTACATTTCATCAGATGAATATTTCAGTGGCAGAGGAACTCACAGCCTGGAGTGAAGTGAAAAGCATAACAACTCCGATCTCAGAAGTTTCTCACAGTTTTGCAACGGCTAATGAATAACGCGACACAGTGGGGCACATTGTGTGTGTCTGAGCATGTGTAGTGAAGCTTGAGCTGTTGAGACTGAGGAAACAAATGACAGAACAATTCAGTTCAGCTCCAATTTCATCACATTTCTCAGTTGTTGTTTTTTTTATGCCTATATAAAACATAATGTGTTCTTGTTGGGGCTGCACAAAATGCCATTTGTTAATTGTTAAAACATATATGATACTGAGATCACAGTAGACTATGATATGCAAAATTGTGGTTTGTCATGTCTTTTATTATTACTAGTGCTGTGAGCATCCTAACCAATAGATGTGTTTCTATAAGAGTTTAGTGGAACTTGAGGCGAGTATTTGACCTGATTTTAGAAATCAAGTTATTACTGTCATTTTGCTATACCATTTTCATCTAAATATGTTATCTAATTACTTTTAATATTTGTTATATAATAACTTATATTTACATGTGAACATTCTGTATTGACAGGTTCAAGGTTCAATTCAAGAATTGTCAAACACTATACAAAATGTGTACATTTCTGTTAAATATGATTCCTGCATTTCCTCCTGACACTTAAAATTAAAAAAAAAAAAAGGGCTGTTTGGGCATTTTGCAGTGCACATAGTTGCCTTGGTGCTGGAGAGTAGCAGTCATCCCATGAAGAGTTCACATGAAGGACATGGAAAATCAATTCACTATCTGTGGGGCTCAAGCAGGCAGTAGTGGCCTCCCTGTTGGAGAGAATCAGCCCCCTCCGTGGTGTCACATCCGAGCCTAGACAGGGAATTTCCACATTGCGCTGGCTCTATGGTGTGTGCCATGGGCTGGAGCATGTGTGTATGTGTGTGTCTGAGTGACATTGACAGGGCTTTGCTCTTTGCACTTTGCCCGGCGCCATGGTGAGCACTGGCAGACGCAGGGCCTGGCAAAGGGCAGAGTGTGGCAGAGGTCACAGATTGATGACAGTTGCCCTGTTTGTGTATGTGTGTCTGTATGTGTGTGCGTGGGTGTGTCTCCCCACAGGCGTGAGCTTGTTGGTGCCAGCAGGTGCTATCCCTCAGGGACGAGTGTATGAGATGTATGTGACGGTGCACAGGAAGGAGACCATGAGGTAACCTCCCTCTCCAATCACGCACACACACTCCCGCCAACTCCCACATTCATCAGCACCGCACACCCAGCCAGACGCACCATGATCAGAAGGAAAATCATCTGTCCACCCCTCAAGTCTCGCCCCATGCCATGCTCCTCACATTTTCCACCGCCCCCTCCAGCTTGGCCCTGACAAACAACATAATGAGAGTTGGAGTCCAAGTGCCTCCTGTGCAGTTTCCTTCCAGTAGCCACCACAGTGCAAAAATGCATCTCATTTTCTTTCAGAGCCAGTGTTGCTCATTATCATGATTAACATACTGTCTATATCAGTGGTTTTCAACCTCAGCCGCACCCCTCCCAGCCCCCCCCCCTCCCATCCCTGCCCCCCCCATCCGTGCCCCCCCATCCCCAGTAGGCAGTGGTGAGACTACTAGGGTTACTACTGTCGTTAACAGTCACTTTTATACACATACAGTAGACATCATTTTTAAACAGTTAACCTAACCAGTAATTTAAACATGACTAATATTATGTTTGTGATGATTATTTTCAAAAATGAAAACCCAAATGCTTGAATATTCAGGACAGGCTCATGCAATTGGTCTCATAATGCACAATGCAGTTAGTAGCTATTTATGTTTCAATTTCAGTGTTCAAGTCAGTGTGGAAAGTTTCTCTTTTTGATCGTATGGAATTTATGTGTCACAAAATTGTCAAGCAAAATTCAATAGGCTGCTTTGATTATTGAGTTGTGATATACATTGTGATATTTGCTTGCATATGAAAACAGTCAAGTTGGTAAAGTCATCTTGTGGGCCACAGAGGTTTTTGTGGTTGGTTGAGTGGACTGCAAGTCCACTGGGAACTCCTAGTCTAGACATTATGGCCCATCTCATATGAAAATTTTGCTACCAAATCTGATAAAAATACAGATAACCAATAATGTCAGTCAGTATAATTTTATATGGGCTCACTGATCACTTTAGTTACTGATACAGCTGTCAGTAGGCATCTGTAAGTGGTCTTGTATGATTGTCCATTCTCAGTTGTCACATTTCTTAAACTCAAATTAAAAGCAGTAACTCACAAAGTCTTAAAACATTAACAATGTTGTGTAACAATTAGCCCACAGTTCGATTTGATCCATGATACTGGGCACTCAGTATTCTCATAATATTTTTAACAAAAATTGAATGAAGAAAAATGATGACTTTCATGTTGTTGGACACTAAATATCCATTCTCTGTGATGCACATCGCCACAGTTTTGCCATTTTTACATCTCTATAAACAGTATAAATAATGCCATGCAGGAGGAGGAGCTTCCATGCGTTCTTTACTGTTTCCATAGTTTTGTCTTTTTTCCCCATTTTTACATTGTTCTATGTTGAAACATGTTATCCTCATGTAAAATGTTATTTCAATAAGGATGTTTTGTTTTCAAGCTTAAAAGAATGAGCAGTTCTATAGTTTGTAAGTTTATTACAGTAAACAAGCCACTTAAGAATATCAGTGTTCTATCTCTGACATTTTTTCCGCTAGGGATAAATCTGCACAAGCCACCAATACATTGTTTGGGCCTTAATAGATGCTAGACATTCACATTATTGCCTTATAGATTTTGTGTCAGATGTATTTCATGAAACACCCTGATGAACAGAGAGTCTGTCACTGACTCTATTTTCACAAGCCAGCTAATTTTGTGTGCTGATCCTGTGTCTGTTGCTTGGCCACAGGCCTTCAGTGGACGACACCCAGACTGTTCTAAGCCCGGTGGTGAGCTGTGGTCCTCCAGGAGCCCTGCTGACCCGCCCGGTCATCATCACCATGCACCACTGTGCCGAGGCTGACAGCGAGGACTGGCTCATTCAGCTGAAGAACCAATCACAGCAGGGCCAGTGGGAGGTAAGTGGGAAGGGCTGTGAGAAGGTCATTCAGTGATTGATCTCTGAACTTGGGACATCGTGCAGTTAATGAGGAAGGATCACACAAACATAGAGTAAACATTTATGAAGGGAGTGAAAGATTCTGCCTTCACACACACACGTGCGTCTTGGCTCAGGCCTCCTGCGGGACCCTGGTCCAGCCTCCCCGCGGCCGCTGAGCCGGATGAACCCATGCTGTCGCCAGATAGCACGGCGGACACGCGACAGCTGTTTCGGCACAAACGGCGCAAAAAGCAACCAGCAGAAGAGAGCAAAGAGGAAGAGATCAAGCGAAGAGAGAGAGAGAGCCGAAGCCACGCTCGCGCCACGCTGTGCGAGCTCTGGTAAACAGAACCCAGAGTTAATTAGATGGCGATGGAGAACAGTCTGTTATCAGGCAGACGGTGCCTGTGCCTCCCCTGCGCCTCGCTCTCCAGGCTTCAGAGAGGAGAAGATGGGACTTTTTTTTTTTTTTTACTTTTTTTTCGCAGAGGCTGAGCACACGCATGAGCCGGAGATAGCGCAGGCCACCCGCCGGCCTTGTCATTAACATGGGGCAACGAGGAGAAGTTGGTTATCTTGGGTGCGGGCTGGGGGCGTATCTGCGAACAAAGCCCCCGCTCACACCCAGCCACTGCCCTTTATTGTTATCACACGCAAACACAATGCCAGCGCTCTAATTAGCCATGCATGAGGCACATGTGAGGAAGCGGCAGCCTATGCAAAAGCCCCGCACTCTCATAGCTCTCCTCAGAACGCACTCATCTCTCTCACGCGCTGTCATTATACCACCAATTACACTAGCTTTTGCCTCATGCTGGGTAAATGCCAAATGGTGATTATAGTGTATAGACATTGCATTTATTTAATGGTGATTATAACGCTCAAGCACATTATTTATAAAAACCACCCAACTGACCAGGAATGCAGTGTTTGTTTTTTGCATTTTTTCCATCACAAGAGTGACTGTGACTCACAACCAAAGTGAAGCAAATCAGCCAGAAACATGGGTGATTTCTTTCAGATTGCTCCAAGCTGCTGTCAAAGTCGCTGCTCTGGCATCACTGTGACTCCACATTCATCTCCCCACAGACCCTCACAGCTTTTGAGCTGCTTAGCAACAGCCTGTGACCTTGTCTCATCTTCTCAAACATAAAGCACTCTTGGCTAGCCTTTAGCGATTCATAAGGATACTGCTGAAACACTGGCCTCAGGACCCACAAAAGTGTGGTGCTGTTTTCCTCTGACAAGATACATTAAAATGCTGGGGGGGAAATGAGTTTTTACAGTTTTTTTTTTGAACGGAACAATGCAAGCGTTGTTTCTTCAACCCTGTTGCTGAGAGTTCGCATACTTTTCCTGCACAGTTCAAAATTATTTTTATGATTTAAGAGCTTGTTTCCAGTACGCTGAACATCGAGTGCCTTGGAAGATGTTTTCTTCTTCAAATCTAAGTTTAGAAATATGAGAAAGAGAGGACCTGAGAGAAAGGTGTAAAATGAAGGGTGCAGGAGAGGAATGGAGGAGACATTGAGGATAGAGTGATTAAGGGCAGAGCTCAGACTCTCTCCAGAGAGAGAGAGAGAGAGAGAGAGAGAGGTTCTTGAGTGGGTAAGTCTATGGGGACTGCAGTCTCGGTCACTCCAGCGAGCAGCAGATTACTCACTTCACCAAGTCCATTTCTCTCCTCATGGGCCCCCGCGCCACCATAAATCCTCTGTACGTTCCAAAACATGCCTGATTCTGCAAAACAGTTCACGATGACTCCTTCCAGAATGGGAGAGGGTGGGAATTTTTTGGGGGGGAATAAACAGTGAAAGAAATTCACATCTCATCACAGCAGTGTGACTTTGATGAATACCAACAGTGAGACCAATAAAACTAAATGTGCGTTTCAGCCGTTTAAACAAAGACACAGCTATTGATGACATCTCGTGGCTGTCAGACATGCAGCGAGTAATATCCGTGGATGATGGGTGGTAAGTTTAGATGGCGTCCGTAGATGAGTTTTTTTCCCTTTCTCCTCACTGAAGGCAGAACACATGTGGCTAGTAAATATTGCTTTCTCAGTTTCCCTTCTCGCAAATGAAGTGCTCTGTCAAAATACATATCCCTGGTGAAGGCACATGAGTCATTTTGAAAGATGTTTCTCTGGGCTGTATTTATGAGTCTCTCCCATGATGACGACCTGACCATTTTTGATGTGATGTGATTTTGTAGAACACTTTTTCGAAGGCATGTCTGATTTCTGTGATTTTATTTTTTTTAGATATATGTATTGCAGTTTTCATGTAGTCTATTTTCCAGCAACACTTGGAGCCCATTAGAACACACAGGCATGGTGAAGAGGTTTCATCCTCTGTTTTTCAGAGCTCGTTCTGCTCAAAGTTATTTTCTGAAGGACCAGCATGTTATGCTGTGATAGATTGACTGAGGGTTTGGGTAAATAAATCAGTTCTGGAAGGCATTAGCCCACTTTCCTCACACTGTTTTCTCATTATCTCACTAACGCTCTCCAATCCGGCGCTCCCTTAGGACCCGTTACAGAGGCTAATGACCAGTCATAATACTGCTGTTTAATGGCCAAGCTGACAATAAAGTATTTTAATTCCTTTTCTCTCTCTCATAATGGGATGAAATTAATGACAGTGCGGAGCCCGTGAAAGCATCGGGATTAGAACTAATAGAGGAAGAAGAGCCGCAGCTTGAGATCCGTCGCTTCGGATGGCCATAATGAAAGCGCTAGAGAGATCCTGACACGGTCGCTATCACAGTGGTCAGCTGTGGGGGGTCTGTGCGCTATTACCTTATTGACTGGCAATCTCCAGCACCTCGTATTAATTCAAGATATACTTTTAAAGCTGTAGAGACATGCCAACCCCTTAAACTTCAGACTTATTATCCAGTAACTATTATGAATTTTTCAGTAATTTCAGCTGACAGTGTTAGTGGATACTAGAACTATGTTTAGCTTACAACATTGAATAATTCATCTATATTGAATAATACATATACAGTTGGCGTTGTTGCTATAGCCTTTAAATTGTTTCTCTGTTTTGTACTTACTGTCTACTGGGCTGTTTCTGTCTAAAGAAATAGAGTTTTGAGATTAAAGATGTGAAGGCTAGACTTTCCTGCCACTGCACAGTGGAAAGTTTATCCAGATTAAAAACTTAGGATGTTGTTCAAAGGCATTTTTCTGATAAATAAATTTCTTCAACTTAACTGTGAACACCTGTTTATTCTACTATATATTTTAACATAATTGTTATGTACTTATTTATGCTGTATTAATGGCTGTTGTTGATTGTTGTTGATTTAACCAGCACTAGCCTATCAGGTTTTGGCACTTTGGGTAATAATGAGTCAGCTCAGATCAATTTTGGCCTAAAAACTTTTTTGTGGGCATCAAATTCAGGTTCAGACTTGGTGTTGCCTGGATCAGGTCTAGTCAGACTGTATTCCATCTCGGACCAAGAATGCAGACCAAAAAATGCTCTTCTTACTGTGTGCAGACACTATTTCAGTCCTTCTTTAAAACATGACTGTGATGAGACAGAACAACAGTAAAATCTTTTTTAGCTTTAATGAAGCTACGATGGATGTTCTCGCACAAATAAGCCTCTTATTGGTTGATTGGCTGATATATTTGCTCTCTTTGCCTGTGTGTGTTTTCAGGACGTGGTGGTGGTGGGAGAGGAAAACTTCACCACTCCCTGCTACATTCAGATGGATGAGGAGGCATGTCACATTTTGACGGAGACTCTGGGCACATACTGCTTGGTGGGTCAGTCAGTGAGCGCTGCCACCACAAAGAGACTTAAACTGGCCGTGTTCGGCCCTGTCACCTGCACTGCCCTGGAGTACAACATCCGGGTGTACTGCCTGGACGACACCCAGGATGCCCTGAAAGTGAGTCTGATCCCCTTCTTTTGAATGAAGCTTCAAGGTAGGGGTAGGCAGTATGACAAGTGATTGTAATATGCTTTTCTGTATATCAGGTATATCAGTACTTCTTGAACTACTGTGTACTTCTTGAACACTGAAAAAACTGTGTATCAATAAAAGAGCTTTTATAGAGAGCCTGTAAACCACAACGGCCATTCATAGTAACTATATAGAATGTGTAGGATCAAGCAGCTTTGGATGGCTATCAATTATGCTCTGTGCTTATTTCAGTAACATTCTTTATATCATAGCCTCCTACATATAAAGTATATATTTTATTTACTTTACTGGCGAATGATGCTTCATAACAGTGGTATAAATGGAACAACTATTGCTTGAAAGGCCCTTATGTCCATTCAGTGTCATTTACATCATAAAGCACTGTCTCATCTTACACATGCTGAGATAAGCTATTCATATATACACATACCGCTTTACAAATTCTTCATGAAATGCATATTTATCTTTTGTGAAGTTCTTTTATAAGTAGCCTCCAAATAAAGTGGTAATAAAACTATTTTTGCAAAACTTGGAACAACAAATTAATTCAATAAATAAGTAAATAAAACATTTATTGGGCTTTTCTAAATGTGGCACTGCTGTTTTGCTAATAGATCCAACATCACAAACCTCAGAGAAATGAAAAATCATGATACACATTTTTTCGCATATTGTGATGTTGCAGTATATTGCATTTTTGCAGTATCGCCCACTCTTACTTCAAGTGCAGAAATTTCACTTTGGCCTTGTACACTGTGAGAGAACTGATTTAGCAATAGGCACAGTGTGTTTGTGCTTGTATACGTGTCTTTGCTTGCAGCTGCATTTTTGCACATGTATTTCATATAGTTGTGTTGGTTGTTCTTGCACATGTATATATGTGTTTGGGGAGGCATGTATATATGTACATGCATTTGCATGTGTATATGTATGTGTGTGGCCCTCCCGCAGGCATGTGGGAGAGAGCAGCAGATGAATAGTAGGAGGTAGCAGGCACACATTCAGTTTCCACGCCGCAGAGAGGAAGAAAGAGCACATTCATTTGAATAGAATATCCATCAGCCAACTGTTCTCAGACACACAGAGAATCTGCCCTCTGAATCGCGAGCATGCCAGCGCATCTCATTCACGGCCTTTTCAGACCATTTTTCTGCTTTGTCTCGAGCATGGCAATGATCTAGATTGAATCTAAAAATATAGGGGTTAAATAAAACTGTAGACATTATGCAGTGTACATAAAGGAAAAGACAACAATCGAAGCAAATGCCAGTAGCACAATGCGCAGAAGAAATTTACAACAAAACATCATTGAGAAGTCATTCAGTAAAGTGTGTCATCTGGCTAATGACTGAAACCATAAGTACATGAGCGTGTTCAGTCCGTGATGGCTTTCAATGGCAAGTCCAATGACTCGTCTGGCATGTTTGTGTGGCCTGTAGGAGGTGCTGCAGATGGAGAAACAGATGGGCGGAAAGCTCCTGGACGAACCAAAGACCCTGAACTTCAAGGACAGCACCCACAACCTGCGGCTATCCCTGCACGACGTACCCCACACCCTGTGGAAGAGCAAACTCCTAGCCAAGTACCAGGTACTACTGTCCAGCCCTGTAGAGACCAGCTTCAGTATTGCTGCATGTACTCCAGTGTATTTTGTCACTCTGGTGACAGCTCAAGGCCATGGAAGCATCTCTTAACAAATAGCTCCTGACAGGCAGGTCAAAATGGATTTGGTAGAAAGTGGTGAATGAGGGCATATCTGCTCTTTCTGTTCTTCTGCCTCTGTCTTTCTGGCATATGTACTGTATAACATGCCATTCTTTCTGTTTTCCTCTCTCCCCCTCTCTATTTCTCTGTCACTTACTCGTTCTTTCTCTCTCCTCTGTTTCCTTGTCTGTCTATATCACACTCATTCTCTCACGTTCTCTCCTTCTCCCTCCCCATCTGTCTCTGTTTCTCTTTCTCCCTGTTTATTTGAGCCTCTCTCTCTCTCTCTCTCTCTCTCCCTGTCTGTCTGTATCTCTCTCTGTCTCTCTCCCTCCCTCTCTCTCCCTACCAGCCCCCCCCCTGTCTCTGTCTCTCTGTATTCCTCCCTCTCTCACCGTCTGTCTGTATCTCTCCCTCTGTCTCTCTCTTTCATTCTCTGTATTTATCTGTATAGCTTCAGTTTCAGTTAAATTCTCTCTGACTCTCCGCAGGAGCTGCCATTCCAGCACGTGTGGAGTGGCTCTCAGAGGAACCTGCACTGCACCTTTACTCTGGAGCGCTTCAGTGCCAGTACAGTGGAGTTGGCCTGCAAGCTGTGTGTGCGCCAGGTGGAGGGCGAGGGTCAGATTTTCCAGCTCAACACCACCCTGTCCGAGGTCAGAGCACACTCCACACTGCAACACACAGCTAGCAATACACACCTAATCATAGAGAATCTACTTACTGACGTTAAGCCACATCTTGTGAACGTGGATGACATGAAGCTTCCCCCAAGTTTATCATTTGCATTTACACCTTTGCCAGCTGTTTGAATGTGACTTCCTTTGGGGTGTACCAGAAATTCATGAGTTTGCAAGTTTATACAGGCCGTCTGACTGCACGTTCACTTCCAGAGAAGTTTTCATTGTCAGGACAGTTAGTCTCATGTTACATTGTATTCTTGACTCCTTACATTAAAAGTGAATTAAATGAAGGCTTTTAAAAATATTACATTTCAAGGTCATAAATATGTAACAGTGTAATGCCACTGAATGAATTGTGTTTGATGTAGGGAAATCTGCAGAAAGAGGCCCCCCAGGGTATGATACCCCTGCTGCCCCCTCCCGTTTTCTCTCCTAATCAAATGATGGGGCCAGATCTTATCTTGACACATTTACTGAATGGCTGTAGTCTCATTAATTCTCAAATTTTATCTTGCACACTGCATTCCTGAGATTTGTTCCCCCAGAACATTTAGTGGTCATCTGTTCTTATTTTTTGTCAGAATAGTGGACAGAAGTGATCTGTGCATTTATATTGTACATGTTACACAAACATAGTTAAAAAATGTGAATATAGAGATTGTGGTGAATGCAGCACTTTTGTTTTTTGTTTTCTTTTTTTCTTTTTAAGTGAAATTGTGACATTAGACATTTGGGGTGGGACGTTCCCCACAGACATTGCCTTATTGCTCAAAGAAAAAAAAAAGATTTTCCTCATGAAGAGTTGGCTAACACTTTTTTTTCATAGGGACTTAGCATAACACATGCATAAACACTGAATAGCATATTTAAAAAGATAATACTTAATGTACAAGATGGCAAGAAGTAAATGACATTGTATTGACATAAGGGGCCTCAAACTAACCATTTTTAAAACTGTTCTTAAGCATCTTTACCAAGTAATATAACTTGTAAGGTAGAGGCCCAGTTAAGATCACCTTAGATCAGTTCTGTATATTTCTACTTCAGTTAAAGTACAATTTCTATTAAGAAGAAATTTAGTCTGTTTTCCACACAGATCTAAGATAGATAATGGTTCAGCAAAATAATTAGACATAACAGTAATAACTCACAGCACATTTGCTTTTGATGCTTAAGTAGCATTTAAAAGCAAGTCATTTTGTACTTCTGTACTTGTGAAGAAACTCTAGAACTCATATTTTTACTCAAGTAAAATAATAATATACATCAAGGGTCTTTCAACGTTTCCTGAAGTACAGTAGTTTTGTATGTATATGTATATGTACAGAGGGCAGATGACATGTTTTGGTGAGTTCCTAAGTGAAAATAAGTTACTGCTTCCTCTACAGAGAACACATCTGCACATTTCAGTGCATCATTGCTGTCTGTTTTCTGAATCATACTGGAAGAGCTACAAAATGTGTCCTGTGAAAAAGTTATGGTACATTATATATTTATGTTTTACTTTTCCCTAATATGTTAAGTTGTGTGATAAAACTAGCAGCAAATCACAACATATAAGTTTAGTCCCTATAGAAGTGTTAACTTATATTTACTTGCAAAATCAACTCAATCAAGTCATTCATATATACAGGAGGGCTTCAAAATCTTTCATAGAACATTTGCGGTGCTTAACTAGGCTTCTGCCTTATGAAGTTCTAATGCTTGATTCATAACAGTGTTATAAATTAATCAAATGTCTCTCACTTTAGTCTAAGGCCCCTTATGTTAATACAGTGTCATTTACCTCATAAAACATCTTATGTCATCTATTACTGACATAAACTGTTCATAAAAATCCTCAATTTTGTTTGATAAATGCAACAGTCATTTCTTATGCACATGTTTTGAAGTCATGTAGGTTACCTTAATAATAAAGTGTTACCCAAAGTTGTACACTAGAGTTTCACTGACTACGTAACAGTAGTTTACTGCAGCAATATTCAAGGGTGGTTGTTGGACGCCTGGTTTCCTGCTAAAATAAACAAAAAATGAATATGAAGCCTGTTGTGCCTGTAGTCTTAAATTGCTCTGCAGCTGGCATTGAAAAGGTTCTAAATTAAATAGCAGACCTGTAGATCCCATGTTCTCACTGTTAGCACTGCATGGTAGTGGTAAGAGTGGTGGGTTTGGATCCCTGCAGCAACACATTGTTACACTAACTACCTGTGCTGTGCATATGGCTCCTCTACTAAACCAGCTCTGACTCATACGCTCAGAGCTGTCACAGGACGCCGCCGCCTAAAACATACCCATTACAGCCTCCATATTCTCTGCCCCGAGTGCATCTACTCTCTTCTGGAGACATTCTGCGTCTGCGAGCGGAGTCAGGGGTTAAACAACGCTGTTTAGCTGCCTTTGATGAGCCTCTGCGCTTTAAGGGAGCCCGAATTCTGAGGCACTTTTTTTTTATCAGAACTGTGCACAGAACGCAGGGGAGGGCTAATCAGCCTCCAGTCCCCCACTGACATCTGCTCACAAAGGGAAGCTGACTATGAGAATACAGTGTCACAGTGATGAGGGACGCCTTTCTGGGCCTTAATATGAGGCAAATTTCGTGTTTTTTGCTGCATCACGCAGTTGACCTTCCCTCCTCTCTTGACTGCCCATGACGGCAGGCCGTCTGCTTTATTTCTCTCTTCCTCGCTCACTCTCTGTCTCACTCACTCTCTCTCTTGTCTCTTTGCTATCAAGACATGCTCCCAGGAGAACCCAAAATGAGCCACCGGGCTCTCAGCTAATTGTCATGATGTCCTGAGAGTTGGGATCTCACAGATTTTGAAGCAGTGTTTACTTTCCCTCCCCAGCTCCCAGCGGGCCCTACACAGACTGCTCAAGTTTTTTTTTCAACCACCTAACAAAAGACAGCTCT
The DNA here is from genome assembly GCF_015220715.1 of Pygocentrus nattereri. Taxonomy (NCBI): domain Eukaryota; kingdom Metazoa; phylum Chordata; class Actinopteri; order Characiformes; family Serrasalmidae; genus Pygocentrus; species Pygocentrus nattereri. The sequence goes on along the minus strand of NC_051228.1, from coordinate 9,114,908 downwards.
GCCTAACTGTCTAACACGCCTCAGACTTTTGGTTCAGCAAATAAGTGAATCATTTGGAATAGATGATTTATTCATAATTTCTTCCACAAATGGGCTTACATAGAAGCAAGAAGACCTCTTCTTGACCGCTTTAAAAGAAATCTAATCTCTGAGTAAATATATTGGTTAAAAAAATACATTCTTCAGTTCCAGCCAGTGGTCTCCATATACATATTATTAACAGATATAATGTTTAGGTTCCCTTTATGCCTTATAGCAGGTGACATCAGTTCTGGCTCTGGAGGGCCTTACACCAACATAGCTGGACGATTTTTCTGCTGAAACACTTGTTGAATTGGCTGCAGGGTTGTTACGTTTCATTGTGAGAAACATTGTGTGATCAGACTTTTAGTCTATTGTTGAGTTTCCAAAATGCACTTCTGTCTGTTCTTGTTTACAAGTTGCTTAAATCAGTGGTTCTCCCTATTTTGCAGTTATCTGTCCTTCTCAGCTCCACCTAAAATGCATTAGAGTGACATCCTTCACATTTCTGTACACACAGGAGACGAAAACTTCATAGAGGTGGTAGACTAGTAGTAGTAAAACTACAGGTTGTACAAAAAACAGCAGCAAGAAAATATTCTTACTAGTACTAGAAAAGTACAAGGAAAACACAGTCATATAACACCAGTCTTAGCATAATTCTTTCTTTTGGACCTGGCTGAAAAATGGTTATTTTTAGCTTTTAAAACTCTTAATCCTGCAGCACCTTCATACATCTGACTTCCTAACAAATTGTGCCCTTAGTTCATCCAGTGCCAGCCTTCTCCATATTCCACATATGGATCTTTTAAAAAGTGGTGAAGCTACCTTTTGTTTTTATGCACCAAAGGTCTGAACACAGTAAATATTAAAAATACCACAAAATATTGGTCAGCTCCTTCTGTCACAGTTTAAACAGCTAAAACGTACTTGTTCACGTCAGCATTTAACTAGCTTTCATTGTATTCCTTACTTTTGTCACTTTTTACTTCATTTTTTCCAAGTTATTTTGTTATATTCTATTTTTTTATTTTATAAATGTCATATTTTTTGTCATGTTTGTTGCATGTTATTGTTTGCTGATTTTAGCTGACTACCTCCTGTTTTTTCTCAGCTGTTTTTAGTTCACACTGTAAAGCACTTTGAGCTTTGAGCTCAACTTTAAATATGTATATCCCATCTACATAAAGTTATTATTATTATTATTATTATTATGTTAGTAATGTTTAGCTAATTAACCTCTTAACAATCCAAGTTTATTTCATACAAAGGCTTATAATTCAGTAACAACAGGAACTTCAATGCAAACTTATGGAGCTATTATTAGGTTACAGAAGTGTGTAATAACACTGGCTTGTTAAGCGGATAATAAGATCACACACCAAACACACCAAACAACAAATAAACCTAACAACTTTGCAAATATCTGACAGTTGTTTCTCAGTTCAGCTATTCTTTATTTGCGCCTTTTAGCATAGTTAGCTAAATATCACATGATGATACACAGAAGTTAGTGAAGTTAGCCGTTTGGCTCACAGCTGTACACTGAAAGCCAGCTGCACTTTTTTAGCTCAACGTTGATTTTAGCTTATGCTGATAATAGAACATCACTGAGCTCAGGGGTTTCCCAAACTAATCTCAGTGATATCCAGTGAATTAAACACAGTGGCTCAGAAAAACATGGAATAGTTTTGCCGCTATTTGGCCTGACAATATGAGATTTTTAGAAGTCTAGATCTCAGGGTCAGTGTAATATACTACTAATACTATATATTACTTGTGTAATATATTACTGTAAAGGCATGTACCAGCTCATATTTTAGATTTCCTTTTTTTTTACCATCTTCTTGTGTTGCTTAACACACACTTTTTTATATCATCATACTGTGAAAAAGTCACACTCTAACACCCCTAATTACCAGGTCTAGCAGGTGTGTTTGAGCAGTGAAAACACCAAACTGTGCTGGACACTGGCTCTGCTGGATGAATGGATTTAATAGCCCCTTTATTGCTCTCAAAGCTTAAAAATAAACTTTTATCATGATTATGCCAACATTAGGTTTATTGTAATTAGGCCAAAACGATTAGGCTGTTATGATGGTCTCTTAAAACAGCAGCCGTGTGTTTACAGAGCAGAGAAAGTGAGACCTGTATGAAAGCTGAAATTGCTTTGACTGCTGGCATCACTGACCCTTGCTGCCTCTCTGTTGCCCCCTTCAGGATTCTCAGTGCATTGACACCTCTCTGCTGGACCCAGCCAGCAACATCACCACCTTGGTGGGGCCCAACGCCTTCCGCATCCCTCTGTCCATCCGACAGAAGCTGTGCAGCAGTCTGGACGCCCCTCAGACTCGAGGAAACGACTGGAGGATGCTGGCGCACAAACTCAACCTGGACAGGTAAACAGCAAATAAGTTGTCAACATCCTCTCTCTGCTGTCTCGGGGTCCCTCTTGGCAAAGGTCAACCCCAAAAGAGCAACAAGACTCCTCCTCTCTCCCGCAGCCAAAGCTGACTATGAAGCAGGAGAGTGGCGGACTAGGCCAGGCTTTGGTCATTCAGAAGATGTTTTTAGGAGAGCTGAGAGAGAGAGAGAGAGAGAGAGAGAGAGAGAGAGAGAGAGAGAGAGTATGCAAGAGAGCGTGACAGAGGAAGAAAGGGATGGGGTTCGAGGCGGCGGCGGAGGGGTCCCGCTAGCAGGGATCTTCTCCCTCTTTTTGCTGCCACTTCTCAGTGTTTGACAGCTTGTGTGCGAAGTGCAAACTGTGTTTTCAGTTATTGAGTTCACATCTCAGCGGGGGACGCCTTATCTGCTGCAGCAGCAGGAGCCTGGGCCAGCGGTGGGGTGGGAGGAGGAGCGCACGGGGGATGTGTTACAGAAGGCTTTGGATGCCCTCCCTCTCTTCTCTCTCTCTCCTTCTCTGTCTCTATCTGCTTGCCCCACATCTCTTCCCCTATCTGCCCCAGTCCCCCCCCCCCCCCCCCCTCAATCTTCTCCCCTCTCTCTCTCCCTCCCTCGTTTCTCCCCGCTCACTCCTCTAATGGTGGAACGACCGCAGCACGATCAAAATGGAGGAATGGATTTTTGAATTTAAAGACAGTTTTATGGTCATTATGATGAAAAAAAATATGCTTTTTGAGATTAAAAGGGTGTCACTTACCCGCTATATAAGAGCAGCCATTCATGTGTGTCTCTCCTTCTTCCTGCGTCCTTTTCTCCTCCTACTCGTTCCACCTTTCTCTCTCCCTTTCTCTCACTCTCTCTCAGGTATCTGAACTACTTTGCCACTAAGTCCAGTCCGACCGGTGTGATTTTGGACCTGTGGGAGGCGCAGCACTTCCCTGACGGTAACCTGAACCGACTGGCTGCTGTACTGGAGGAAATGGGTCGCCATGAGAACATCGTGCCCATGGCAACCGAGCACTGACACCTATCCATCGAGGCGAGAGCAAGACGTCCCTTGGAAGCGCGACGGATGATTCACTGAGAGAAGAGCGTCGGCCTGGAACATCAGCTGCAGATTGCAGCGGTGCAGTGGGCCGCAGCAGGCACTGTGACACAGCGGCTATCCCACCAAGCTCTTCCACGGGCAGCCCATGACAGGAAGTGACCAGCTACTCACAGACAAACGGTTTCTTTCCCATTTCAACATATAAAACGAATCAACTCGAATGGCCAAAATATAGAGGAATGGATAAAAGGAGAAAATTAAGGACATCGTACTTTAAGCCCTGTCTGTACGATTCCTAGTACAGTCTTTATTTTCTTTCCTTTTTTGTTTCTTTTCTTTCTTTCTTTCTTTTTATTTGTCAAATCAGTTTCTTAGGAAACGCGTGACTTCTGCTGTCCAGATATTGGACCTACTCCACTTTTTTCTGACGTTAGGATAATCAGTTCTAGGCAGGAGAGTAGGCAGAGCCCCAGAGAGGAATAATCAAACACCCCATCACATCCAAACCCACGAGCGCCATCAACCCGTGTCAGTCCTTACGCTTTCCCCTTCAAATTGATCTGATGTTGATAAAGTTCCTTTTAAGATGAAATATTTAATGATTCCATTATTTATACTCATTTATTATTATTCCCATTATGTATCTCTTTTTTTCTCCTACCATTTTTCTACTTTTTTAACCCTTCATGTGTCTCCTGTCTAATTTTGATTTTTTACAGTGCCACCTAGTGGACATTCTGTCCAACTACACATTTTGCAAAATATGCAGCCTGTAAATATGCGTTCAAAGACATTGTAACTGTAAAGCTTAACAGTGTTATTGTTATATGATTTCTGTTATTGTTTTCTTATTAATTGCATTCGGTTGCATTGTGATCTGTATTTAATCACAAAATTTAGAGACGAAAAAAAAATAGGAACCAAATATTTTTTAGCAAGGTCGTGCTGTCAGGAGTTTTTGTAAACGTTTCTCCACCGTTTCGGGCTGTGTTCTGTATTTCTGGCTCTCGCAGTCAGCTGTTGAACCTGTCATTTTATGGACGTATGTGGCTGGTGACGACTTCAGGAAATCATGCAGTGGACAGAGAAACTCGCGCCCATCGCCTCATCCCACGGGGTTTGGTTTTGACCCAGTTCCAGAGGAACCGTCCAGCCGTGTGCTTTGCTCTTTTTGATACTGCAGCACCTGTAGACCATCGGCGACGCTGACCTGTGTGCATCTAATCTAGAGCTTTGTCTCATGGCAGTGGTGACTCTGCACTGCTTATTTGAGGCCTGTGCATTTCTATGATCTTAAAAGATGAGAGCCATATAAAAGGTGTGGAGAAGACATTTATACTTGCAGATGTTGGGATGCAGGATGAGGGAAAATCAGTTGTGAAGCAGAGCAGATTAGTGGACCGTTCAAGACAGAGCTGCTGTACATTAAAGAGCTGTTTCATGAGAAAGCAGATGGATGCATGTATGATAGTTCTGCAGGATCCCTCTACAAAGCAACCGTCCCATCTCAGTGTATTTTGCAGTTATCAGCACTGTCTCAGTTTTTTGTGTTTTTTTGGCCACATTTCATTTTTCTCTTGTACAAGTTGTCCAAATTTCTAAAGCTGTCTATGCAACTTCTGCATCCTTTATAAACAAATTGTACATTGCATAAAAAAGCGCTAGCAGTTGCATTCCATAGTTCCCATAGCTATGAATATTATATTTATAGTGAGGATGTTACCTATTCTTTTATGGCACGTTCATGATGTAATTTGCAAAAGCTTGCATCTCCTCTGTGAAGTTTCTGTACAAAATGTAAGAAAGAATTTTTAAACAAGAAATAAATTATATTTATATGCAACACTGAACTTGGGCCTCAATTTGCTTGTTTTGATCATATAGAATTATTATTAGGGGTGGGCAATACAGCTTATCGTTATCAGGATCATTTTTATTATTATCATGCACAATATACACTTCTGAGCATTAGATTATGTCTTTTGATTACGCTGAACAGCTCCAGATAAATCTGCAACTGACACAGTTAAGCCAAGAATTCCCACCACTATGTTCCTTCAGGCAGCAGTTTTTGATCATGGGTATTTATGATTTTATTTTAAAGGGCTCATATCATAAAAGAATGATGTTTCCTTACTTTTTCTTCATCAAAAGTTTGATAGTATACACGTTTCAAGATGTACCATGTACTCTCCAGTCTATAGGGTCCATTTATGGAAATGAAGCTTCACCGTTTTGAATAGTTTTTGTCACAATAACAAACATATATTTAGCTATTCAATGTACAGCAGTTTAGCCCCGCCCACTCACACTGGAAGTTACATAGTGTTTCAGCCTGCACTGTTTTTTGAATGAGCGCAATAAAGGGCAGCCAGTGAGAACAGAGGTGGTTTGCATATATATCTCAGTGTTAAAGCTGCAGTAAAAAGGCAGCTTGTTTAATTTTGAGGGATAAAGAGGTACAGATGTTGGAAAATTGCCACATAAAAAATATTATTTTGGTACATAAATGCACACGAATTTAGTAAATGTGTAGTTGGGGGATGTGGGCGGGGGGCGGGGGGGGTTCTGCTGACCACCTGGCCTGATGCTGTGGTTTCTTGCTATTTTATATTTTACAGCACATTATGCAGATGCCAGTTATGGTTATTTATGCTAATGATAATTGCTTGTGCTACTGAGGGAAAATAAGCAGTCATCTAAAGCCATACAAAAGTCTTTTTGATTGTCAAACCTTGTTCTGTTGATCTGGAAGCATATTCCTGCTTTTGAAGTTGCAGGCAAGGACACAACAAGTAGGACTTGAAGCCTTTTTATTAGGGGGGGAATGTTAACCTGATACATACAACCTTAGGAGACCATTCATCCACGCCATTTACAGACAGGTATCACTGTAACCTCACATATTAAAACAAGTACATGTTAAATAAGGCACAAGCAAAAAATGGAAACGGTCAGGAAACGCAAGAAAAACATTTTACTTAATCCATAATTACATTTCAGTATCATTATTTACATTCATATTTTGGGTTACAAATATGTACAAGGCAAACGTGAATGGCCTGAAAGTAATAAAATGCCTCCAGTAGGTTTCTGTCACACATCTGCATCATCCCACCTTTACCTTCATTAACAATCGAAATAATAACGTTTCACACATCAATGGAAGAAAGGGACGGCATTACGAGAGGATATAATCTTACACTATTCAATTCAACAACCAGAAATCAATGTCGTGTTGCTGTTTTGCTGATTATAACATTCTGAGACCGTATTTAACCAAGTATGTTTTATTTTTCAATGGAGCAATAACCAAAATGTCTCTTCTCTTGGAGGGAAAATGGTGGAACAGCATTAGATTAAAAAACAAAAAGCCAAGAAGACCATTATATGTGGCAACAGAAAGGTCTGACATCAAATTAATGGCTTTAGGTAATGGCTAATGTTCTCTCCCCACTCTGTCCTTCATGTTAGCCTGTCAGGAGGGTCAAGTAAGCACCAGCAGGGGGCGCACTCTCTCCTCCGGTGCACCTCTCCTTTCTGCTGGCTGGGGAGCTTTCATAGAAAGCAGGATGAAGCCCCGGGCCTCACTCTTCTCGTCTAGTCTCAGAGGAGTCCCTTAGCAGACTGTCTCTATCTGCACTGCGTCGGGGTCGGGGCTGGAGCTGCCTCTCTCGGAGCTGCCGTGGGCCTCCCTCACAGCTTAATGTCCTGTGACTCGGACATCTTGGCCAGAGTCTTCTTCACCCTTAGGGCAGTGAGGCGTGAGGCTGGGTTGTGTGCCCAGCATTCGGTCATCAGCTTTCCCATCTGCCTCAGACACTGCGTGCACACGTACACACACACACACACACACACACACACACACACACACACACACACACACACACAGGACAATCAATGAGTATGGTTACATGTACAAAATAATCTGGTAAAGAAATTAGAATAGCCACTGAAGAAGAAAAATGTGATGTTGATACAAATGTGGTGTCAAACGTAATATAGAGTTTATAACTGCTTATTTAATCCAGATCCAGTCTTTGTTGGAGTTGGTGAATTACTGGTTTTATGATGTTTATATGACTGTCAAAATCTGAGAATGCTTGTATAACTAGTGCACATCTTATAAGTGCATTCAATGCTTCATTCTGATAGGTTCATGTAGAGTTACAGTAACAGCTCAGTACCTGCTCCTGAAGACCCTCATGTATAATTTCGATTCATCCATAAAGCTGAATTAGGGCCAGAACTAAACTATGCATGTTTTAGAGACACAGCTGGGCTACAGTAAATCAGATGCTTGCTAATGCGATTCTTAACATGCAGAAACAGTGATAAGTACCTCATCGCTGGTCCAGCGATTGGCGAAAGAGGGCCGCTGTCTCTTTATACACACCACCTCCCTCATATCCTCATAGGATGGGTCTGTGGGCACTAGGTCATGGTAAGGCAACTGATACTCCTCCACGATTCCTACAGGAATATACAGACATTTATGCACATGTAAAGGCATACTGTATTGTTTTTAAGCATTGTTTTTAATTATTCATAGTTCAGGGGTGTCCAGTCTTATCCACAAAGAGCCGGTGTGGCTGCAGGCTTTCACTCCAAATAAGGTAAAGCACACCTGACTCCAACTGTTTAATCAGTTGGTCTTAGTCTTCAAATATTTCATCAGGTGACCTCCTGCTTTGTTGGAGTGAAAACCTGCAGCCATACCAACCCTCTGTGGATGAGACTGGACACCCCCCGTCATAGTTACTCATTCCTAATTCATATTATAACATAAAGAAATCATGTTATTGAGCTGTGGAGCAAGACCATCTTTAAAATGCAGTTTTAGCCTGTTTTAAAATGTTACTTAACAAATACTAAGATAATGTTCTGACAACATGACGACGCGGCTTGATATTGTTATGGTGCCATTCATATTTGGAAAATGCCAGGAGGACATGGCATGGAATGGACAGTGAACAAAAGTGTGGGCACCCCTCATCAAATTCTACCACCTCTGGGGACATGTAGCACTCAGTGACCACCCATGTGTTAGGGATGTCCACCTTGTTTGTGTCACTGCCAGACAGGAGCAAAACAAAGTCATGTTGAAGGAACGTTTTTCCCAATGCTGTTTTTCTGAAATTTCTAATTTCGATCAGCTAAATTTAACACATATAATAATAAACAAACTCAATATGTAACATGTGCCCACACTTTATAGTTATTTTCAATGTTAAACTCATCAAATGAATTTGTGCCCTTTGTGCAGAAAAATGGCCATTATCTCTAAATTTTTGTAATAAGAGAATAAACAAAAAAATGTCATTTGACCAGCAAAACTTAATAAACTTAGTGATGATAAAAATATCTGTAATATAAAACATGACAATTTTATATCATAATCAGTTACACAGACCACTACACTGATTCTTCCTGACCACTGACTCTTACTGACCTCCTGACACGCATCTCCTGGCGATCTCCCACAGGATCAGCCCAAAGCTGTACATGTCGGCCATGATGTAGGACTGGAAGTGGTTGCGATTCAGGGTCTCGTCTAGCACCTCCGGGGGCATGTAGCGCTTGGTGCCCACTCGTGTGTTTGGAGGGATGTCCACCTCATTTGTGTCACTGCCGGCCAGAAGCAAAACAAAGTCATGTTGAAGCAACGCAGCAAAAGCACAAACAGAGAACAAGTTCAGCTGATCTGACTGAGACGGATTTGGGGCTTCAAATGCGTCAAAACTACTGAAGGTTTTCTGAGAAGCCCTGAATGCACTGGAGTGGTTTTGCAGTGACGTCTCAATGGTGACTTTTATCTGAAAATAGAGGCGTTTTGGATTCACAGTGAAAAGAACTGGCTGTTTGCAGTCTGTTTTATAGCCTCGCGCATCAGCAGTGGAATATTTATTGGGTGCAGCTCCACTGTGGCAGTAAAAAAGCCAGGCTCAATGACATTTAGATCAGAGACGTGGAAATTATATCTGTTTTTTAATGCAGAGTCGGCGCACACAGACAATCTGATGCCTGAAGCGAAAGCTCCCAATGCCCGCAGAATCTGGTCAAAGATCTTTGCATCATCAATGTCAAAAAACATTGATTTTACATTGATTTTAATACAGTACTTTTGACTGGTACTGTAAATAAAGTCATTGTGTTCTTAAATATGTGACTGCAGAGTCAGAACTGTTCACAGTGGTGGTGAATTTAATGTCTCTGAAAGCTACATCAAGGGAACCACTTTAAATCTTCTTCTTCTTCTTTTGGCTGCTCCCTTTAGGGGTCGCCACAGCGGATCATCTGCCTCCATCTTGCCCTATCCACTGCCTCCTCTACTTTTACACCAACCATCTCCATGTCCACTTTCACTACATCCATAAACCTTCTCTGAGGTCTAACTCTTCTCCTTCTGTCCAGCAGCTCCATCTCCAACATTCTTTGACCAATATATCCACTATTCCTCCTCAACGCATGTCCAAACCATCTCAACCTGGCCTCTCTGGCTTTATCTCCAAACTGTTCCACCTTCACTGTCCCTCTGATCTGCTCATTTCTAATCTTGTCCATCCTTGTCACTCCCAACGAAAATCTCAGCATCTTCATCTCCGCCACCTCCAGCTCAGCCTCCTGTCTTTTAGACAGAGCCACAGTCTCCAAACCATACATCATAGCAGGACGCACTACTGTCTTGTAAACCTTCCCTTTCAGTTTTGCCGCTATCCTTCTGTCACACATCAGCCGTGACACCCGTCTCCACCCACTCCATCCTGCCTGCACCCTCTTCTTCACCTCTTTTCTACACTGTCCATTGCTCTGGATGGTTGACCCAAGATATTTGAAGTCATCCACCTTTACGACCTCTACTCTTTGCATCTTCACCTTTCCACCTGCCTCCCTCTCATTCACACACATGTATTCTGTCTTATCTCTACTGACCTTCATTCCTCTCCTCTCCAGTGCAAACCTCCACCTCTCCAGATTCTCTTCCACCTGCTCTCTACTCTCACCACAGATTACAATGTCATCTGCAAACATCATGGTCCATGGAGCCTCCTGCCTGACCTCATCTGTCAACCTTTCCATCACCATTGCAAACAAGAAGGGGCTCAAAGCTGATCCCTGATGTAACCCCACCTTCACCTTGAAACCATTTGTCTCTCCAACTGCACACCTCACCACTGTCTCACTATCCTCACACATGTCCTGCACCACCCTAACATACTTTTCAGCTACACCTGACTTCCTCATACAGTACCACAGTTCCTCTCTTGGCACCCTATCATATGCCTTCTCTAGATCCACAAAGACACAATGTAGCTCCTTCTGACCTTCTCTGTACTTCTCTAAAAGTGGAACCACTTCAAATATCTTTTCATAATATTGATTGATATTCAGTTATTTTAAATAGCAACATAATGAAACCCAAAACATACTATTTTATAAAAACATGTCCTTTTATTACCTATTATTGAATAGGTAATGACCTATTATTAAAACGATAATAAAATCAGTAAGATGTACCAGTCAAAGGTTTGTCAGCGAAGCAAAAAGAGGCCACTTTGAAGAATCCAAAGTATAAAATATATTCTGGTTTAACACTTTTTAGTTTACTACATAATTCCATGTGTTCCTTTGTAGTTTCGATGCCTTTAATATTTATCTACAATGTAGAAGATTATAAAAATGAAAGAAAAATCATTGAATTAGAATATGACTCTGAACTTTTGACTGGCACTGTAAATAAAGAGGGTTCAAATTTATTTACAGTGGTGGTGACAGGAACCAGACATCTGACGAATTTAATGCCCTGAAAGCTACATGAAGGGAACTACTGCATGGAATGGTTACAAATACAAGCTTTTGGCCTAAAATGTATTTTTTAAATACGAGTGTTATAAGGCAGAATAATGTCCTATATATAAAATATATAGAATAGAATATAAAAGAATAAAATATATTCTTTCAGGTTTTCCACTATTTTGCTATCATCATTACACAAAAAAATCTAAATACTTTTCATTGGAGGTTTTGGATATCTTAGCTAAATGGCTAAATTTGTGTGGCAGACATTGTGACTGGTTCCCATCAGCACCACTGTAAAGAAATTCTCCACAATTCCACATCAAACCACATTGAATATCTTACACACAAACAATAAAAATAAAAACTGTCAAAATTCCCCACTAAGCTCCAGGCTGAAACTATCAATACAGGATGAACCTCATAATGAAGGTCAGTGAAAACAATCTATGATTAAAGGACAGGGATGATGAAGTTGTCCCTGCTGTAAAACTATCACATGAAACACTGAGGCTTCCAGTGTACCTGATGAACTTGACGGCCAAGCCGAGGTCAGCGATGCAGCAAGTGCCGTTATTCTTCACCAGGATGTTCTTGCTCTTCAGGTCGCGGTGGGCGATGGCCGGTTTGCCCTGAGTGCCAAAGATTTCCGTGTGCAGGTGGCAGAGACCTGAGACAGCCGAGTAGGCCAGCCGCAGCAGCGCCCGTGTGTCCAGCGTGGTGGACTTGAGGTAGTCGTAGAGCGAGCCGCTCTCGTGGTAATCCGTGATCAGGTAAAGCTGCGTCCAGGAACCTGTGCCTTTAATGTCTGCTGCGATGAAGCCTAAGGAACAGATGTGCAGCCATGAGGTGCAACTTTCTCCAGTAGATCCATGTTACAACTGACCGCGATTCACAATGAGGACGCTGAGCTACATCTGCCTTTATAACACCCAGCGCTGAGCTGAGCAGCACAGTGAGTCCAATGAGACAAAGCCTGCATGCTGCAGACTGAAGAAGCATGAAAGAGATGTACTGGAGTTCTTTAAAGCCACGGTGTGGTTTTTAAAATTGCTGCCTCATTGTCTCCTCACGACAGGACCAACAGAAATGCTCCAAACTCACCCAAAATAAAATCTCTTTACATTAACTTGTAGTAAAAGTTTGTTTATGCTTTCTTGTGTCAAGCATTTCTCACTCAACATACCCTCCCCCCAAAAAATGATAGATAGATAGATAGATAGATAGATAGATAGATAGATAGATAGATAGATAGATAGATAGATAGATAGATAGATAGATAGATAGATAGATAGATAGATAGATAGCACAGAAATTACGTTGCACGCAACTTGCCATTTTACCATTTAAAGCCATCTTAAGGAAACTGTAAGTGGGTCCACAGTTCAGTTTCTCAGTCTGAAAATCTACATATTACAAAATTACATACTGGCTCCAAACTAGTTACCAAATTGTTAATGGTGGTTATTGAATAATAACTGAATAATAAGTTCAGAGTTTAAGGATTTTCCTCTTATTCCTGTATAACGGTCACCATTATGTTGTAAAAATCACAGCGTATTTTTAATATAATATTCTATGGTGCTACTACTCACCCAGTATGTTCTCATGCCTCATGAGAACCGTCTGGTAGATTTCAGTCTCTCTGAACCAGCTGGCTTCCTCGGTGGTGAAGAAGACCTTCACGGCCACCCTCTCTCCCCTCCAGCGGCCCATCCACACCTCCCCGTAGCGGCCCTTCCCGATCTGCTTCACCATCTGGATCTGCTTAGCTATGGTGCGCTGCACCTGTGGAGCCGAGAACAGGCCGAGTCTCGCAGGTAAGATGGTGGATTAAACTCAATTAACGGCTGTTATTGCAGTCAAGATGGCACATCTTTTAGCGTGTTCAAAGAGGTGTGAGTAAACAGCAGAGTGGACTGACAAGAAAACACCAGCCAACCAGACAAGAATGATTACAGAGGGAGTCACAGCTGTGAGGTGCATGTGTAGTTCCTCTGTCTCACCAGTAGGGGGAGTCCAGAGCCACTGCCAGAGCTCTGTGACTGCTCAATCAGGTCCTTCAGAGACTCTCCTGGGGGGATATACATCTCGTCCTGCTCCAGACCCATACTGTAGCGGGGCCTCAGCTCCTGACGCTTGTACCTGGTACACACAAAAACACGTACCGAGCCATTCATAAATCTGGACCGTTTAAAAGTCAACAGTGTGTGAATTTTGGTGCAGATACATGTTTAAAATGATTCTAAGATAACACTAGTACTCTAACTTCATGGGTTTCAGGTTATTAATAGGAATCTGTAAAAAGGTATTTTGGATACATAGAAATATACAGTAAAAAACTGAAAACTAATAAAATGAATATTAGAATGACTCACATCTGAAAAGTGGTGATAATGTGACAAGAATGACTCTTAAAATAAATAAATCATTATAGCATATCATTTAAAAAGATCTTGCTCTTCTCAAAAATCTTTTTATAATGAAAAATCCCTTGCAGTGTTATGTTTTTAATATTTCAACAAAGCTCCACATACCAGCACATTACACCTACAGGAGCTTTTGTGAATCCCTTCCTAAATCCTTTGGTATTAATATGGAGCTGGTCCCCTCTTTGCAGCTGTAACAGCTTCAACTCTTCTGGGAAGATTTTATCTGTGGTAATATTTGCTCATTCATCAAGAAGTGCACCTGTGATGTTGGACGAGACTTCTTGGCTCGCAATCTTCATTCTAGTTCATCCCTAATGTGTTTGATGGTCAGGGCTTTGCGGGCCATTCAAGTTCTTCCACACCAAACTCATCCGACCCTGCCTTTATGTATCTTGCTTTGTGAACTTTACAGTTGGCACAGTGCAGTCCGGACGGTAACGTTCTCCTGGCATTCCTCAAACCCAAACTCGTCCATCAGACTTCCAGATAAAAGAAACGTCGTTCATCACTCCACGGGATACATCTCCACTGCTCCAGAGTCCAGTAGCGGTGTGATTTACACCACTAACAACACCTCAACACCTGAACTCAATAATTAGGAGGTGTGACCCAAATCGTTTGTCTATATAGTGTATATGAATGAAGAGCACCCACCAAATCTAGTGTAGAACACCTGGAATATTCCTAATCTAGAGTATTAAGTAGCTATACTGCTAAACGTGTGTGAGGTGTGGACCAGCGTTTACCTGAAGTAACAGAAGACGATGATGAGGACGAGGACAATGCTGCACACTGTTACAGAGATGAACAGAGCCATGTGGTGGATACTGCTGTCCACATACTCTGCAGAGTAGAGAGAAAAACAGCTTGTAAAAAAACTTTACAAAACGTACACTTCTAAAATATTAGGAGATGGTTGTTCTTAATGTTAGTTTATCTTGATGTCATGCCCCCCCCAGACCCCCACAAGCCCTTCCACCCCCACCCCCTGTGAGACTGACTTGGACTCCTCCAGACTATGCCCACTCTGCTCCGCTCCCACACCTGAAATTTGCGTTGATCTCATTAAGACTGCTACTCATACCCCTTTATTTTCACTGATTGTGAAGTGTCTGTGTTCGTCAGCTGAGATCTGAGCCTGTTTATTATGGTTTTTCAGTTTTGATCCCTGATGGTCTCTACTCTCGTTTCTGAGTATGGATCTGCATCTTTTCCTGCATGTCTGTGTGTCGACCCCTGCTTGCTACAACAAAGAGTATGAGAAAAGCCTTAATAAAGTCAGTTTGCACTTGCAACCTACCTCACCCTCTACGTTCCATTTGAAATGCTTGCTTTTCTACTTTTATTCTACTCTGATCTGTTTTGCTCTGTAACCGTCTGTTCCTTTCTCCTGTTTTATTGTTTTCTTCCAATATGTTCTATTCTGAACTGTTCTGTTGTGCTCTGTTACTCTGTTCTTCATTTACATTGTACATACTTGAGTATAGTGGATAGAAAAATATAATAACAAACAGGTTTTGTTCCTGAATTCTTGATAAACTCTAGTCTTTTCATGGATTTGACAAAATCCATCAGCAGCTCAGTAGAATAGTAACTATAAATAGTCGACTTCCTCGAGGAGAACTCTGGAAATGCTTAGACTAAATCGCTGTTTATTTGTATTTATTCTAACGTCAGCACTCTTCCAAACACATAAACGTTCACTGACAAAATAAATATAAATAAATAGCTTTACAGATCATTTTCTCCGATGTCTAAGATTTTTGCACAGTACTGTAAATACACTGAAAGAAGTGATGCACTGAACCTGTTGGAGTCAAATGTGCATATAATTCACACATGAATAAAAAAACATATCAACACAATTGTCTTTACTTACTAAGGGCAACTGTGTTCATAGTTCATTAATACAGAAATGATGAACTGGCTAAAATGAAACGTGTAATACAGACGAACCCACGTCCTCACAAAGCAAGTCTGTGGGTGTAAGTACTGTATTTCTACAATAATGACACAGATATTACTCAGATACAGCGTTAATTAATATTGTTTACACAACGGCCTGAGGGGATCATTAAGCAAATGTCTTGTGTAGTTATGAAACCATGTGCTTCTCAAAATAAACAAGCAAAATACTGATATCTTCTGTTGGGCTGGTTGTGCCTCAGACTTAATATTTAAAAGATTAGAGAAGATGAGAAACCTTACTCGGAGTGTAGACTCAGGTAAACACAGGCCCTCCTCATATTACTCTTAGTTAATGTACTGAAAATCAAGCTGAGGTAGATGTTATCTTATAGTAATGGGTGATGTGTAGGGGCGTATGATTATGTTTGGGACTACAGCTCTATTGGAGCTGGATTAGTTTTACCAGAACAGATTCCATAATGTAACTGGTTGATTTGATCAGATATGCACAAAGCGTATATCATCTAGCTTGTGTTGGTTGTGCCCTTGACTTATTATTTAAATGATTGGAGAGGATGAGAAACTTTACTTGGTGTAAAGTGTAAGTACTGTATTTCTACAATAATGACACAGAGATATTACTCAGATACAGCGTTAATTAATATTGTTTACACAACGGCCTGAGGGGCCGTTAAACAAATGTCTTGTGTAGTTATGAAACCATGCGCTTCTCAAAATAAACAAGCAAAATACTGATATCTTCTAGCTTGTGTTGGGTTGGCTGGTTGTGCCTTAGTATTTAACATATTTAATATTTAAATGAATAGAGACTGAGAAACCTTACTCAGAGTGTAGACTCCAGTGCAGACTCAGGCAAACACAGGCTCTCCTCATACTCTTACGTACTGTAGCTGGATGATAAAGAAACTCTGAACTCAAAACCAAGCTGAGCTAGATGTAATCTTACAGTGATGATGTGTGATTATGACACTATAGCACTCGAGCTGGATTAGTTTTATCAGAGTACTTTCTTTAATGTAATTTGTGGGATTTGATTGGCTCAGCATAAGGTATGTGTGTAATTCTTCAAATTCCCACAGACAGCAAAGACCCAATAGCAGTGGTGAACAGTAACTAAGTAAATGTAATTGGTTACTGTACTTAAGTAGTTTTTTTTTTGTGTATCTGTACTTTACTGAAGTTCTTCCATTTTGGGTGACTTTTTACTTTCACTCCACTACATTTCAGAGTCAAATATCTGACTTTTTACTCCACTATATTTTGTGTGAGTTGAGTGCATAAAAGTGTAACATGTCAAAACTAAAGAAGTGCGAAGCAAGACCACCAATCAGGGCATAGCGGTCACTTTGTTTTAAGCTTGTTTTGACCTGTTGGACACACTGACCCAGTGCAGCACACGGTTCAACATCAGTACTGCAGCATAAAACTAATTGTGCCTATTCCTACATAAATGATGGAACAAACCTAACTTTGTATACATAGACCACAATATAGAAATATGTATACATATTCAGTCATGACCGGCATGTTTCTTTTTTACTGAATTTATACAAACACGATTTCATTTCATAGTAAATTTGTTTTTGCTAGTTTATGTTTATGAACGGAGACCTACAGATCGATATAGTAAAGGAAACTCATAAAGCAAAAAAGTTTTTATTAAACTTAATTAAACTTAAAATAAATCTTAAACCAAAACTTTGCTTGTTTATGAGATGAATCATGAGATGAATCAGATAAGGACTAATATTGCTGAGTGAACTCCAAGTCATTTGGTAGCTAGAAATGAAACAAACCAAAGTGCAAATTCATACTGGATTAAAATCACAGATCTTGTTGTTAATCACTTAAATTATAGCATCTCCCCAGGTAAAACCAATCCAGCTCAAATAGGGCTTATATCTTGCTACTGGATTAGAGAGGATTTACTGGGTGTGTTGCGTGATATGCAACACATTATATTCTATTCTTGATTTCTATTTTGTGCTGCTGTTCTGTTGTGTTATATCGTATTCGGTTATATCTTCAATCTGCATCATTACTTTCTCTCCTATTCTCTTCTGTTCTATTATTTGCACTGTTTTCTTTAATAATGTTCTATTCTGTTACATCCTCGTCTCTCATGTTCTATTCGTTTGTATTCAGTACTACTCTATTCTATCTATACTGTTCTATTCTCTCATCTTCTACTCTGTTCTATTCTATTCCATTCTTTTCTTCTCCTGCTCTCCGGGCCGCTGCAGAGCTGAGCTGCCCTGTGGGTGTGTGTATGTGTGGAGGGGAAACTGAGTCGTGATCGATCACATCCCCTTCCTGCTGCGCTCTGATCAGGTTGCTGATTGACGACACCATTGAAAGCCCAGGGCTGTACTGTTCTCTCTGGGACTCTAACCTTACTGCCAAACTTCAGCCTGATCCACTCATACACACACACACACACACACACACACACACACCCTGCAGCACACACTGTGAGTCACACACTAGCACACTTCACCACAAACACACACACTCTGACACACTCCAGTGCACAGACTCAGAGTAACACACACTGACAACCAGCATCCACTTGACTTTACTCTTAGTCAGTCTGGCTGTGAGGAAGAGAAGCTACTTGTAAGACCGTGTTAAGGAAGGAAGTTGTCTTTCTAACAGAGTAATTAATTTGTCCCCATGTCTCCAGTGTCATTATTACAGAAACAGTACACCCCGCGCTCCCACACACCACTCCCCCCACCCCCCACATGCACAGTCTGAATGTGAGAAGTGGGATGTCTTGCAGTGTGACAGATGGACAGATAGCTGCTTGCTGCTGAGGCTGGAAACCCAAGCACTCCCTTGAGTCTGGCTGTCCTTTTCATTAGAGAGTGAGAGAACAAGCAAAGGCCGCCAGCTCTGCTTCACCTGCTACCCCCCGCCTCGGACCCCCACTCTTGCCGGCCTAAAACGTGCGGTTTGTAACGCTTTAACCTGTCACAAACCATCAGCCATGAGGTGTACAGCAGCGCTCCTCTGAGCTACTCACACAGAGGAAGGGGGAGTAGGTTTCAGCACATCCCACTGCAGCGTGTGTATGTGGGTGTTCGTTTTTTATATTTTCAAAATGAAAAACAGGGCTAACCTACAATGACAGGGCCCAAATAACAGTCTGGACTTCGTAAAGTGCTTTTTACGAAAGCTGTATGTTTCACTTTTTAACAACTGACACAGTAAAAATATTTTTTTTTGTTATAGAGGTTAAGGTTTACAGTCAGGCGTATAAAATTCTTCCTACATTTTAATATTATAGATATATATAGCAATGTGCAAACATCTTAGGCAGCAATGAATATTGTTTAAAACGGTTTATCTGTGTGTATTAAGTACAAGGCATGAGGAGTGGATTTAATAAAAACTAAAATGGGGAGACAAAAAATTTATGTTTGTAATGTAATAAAATTTTGGGTGAAAAAGTTATTTGATTTGGTAAAATCAGCCATTATTTGGAATAAACTCATCAAAAGATAAAACTAAGCACCATAAAGCATGTGTAGACTGCAGCAGTAGTGTGGCGTACAGAGCCCTGCTGGTGACATGCTGTATATATATATATAAATAACGCATGGCCACATGATCCTAATGCATGGCCACAACTTAGTAAGGTGTGGGAAGAAGATCAAGAAGATTCCATGCCTTACTAAGTCATGACCAGGCATTACTTTTATTTATACGGGATGTCACCAGCAGGGCTCTGTAGTGTCATGATTCACTAAGAGAAATATTTTATCAGTTTCACTTTTTAGCAGTTCGTTTCGTTTTTTCCACCCCTCATATGGTTGTGCCTGTAAACCATATAACTACAGTACCAAGGAAATAACTGTAAAACCTTTTTAAAACCTTTATTTTTAAAAAAGCTTTGAGTATAGTGGACAGAAAAATATAACACCAAACAGGTTTTGTTCCTGAATTCTTGATAAACTCTAGTCTTTTCATGGATTTGACAAAATCCATCAGCAGCTCAGTAGAATAGTACCTATAAATAGTCGACTTCCTCGAGGAGAACTCTGGAAATGCTTAGACTAAATCGCTGTTTATTTGTATTTATTCTAACGTCAGCACTCTTCCAAACACATAAACGTTCACTGACAAAATAAATATAAATAAATAGCTTTACAGATCATTTTCTCCGATGTCTAAGATTTTTGCACAGTACTGTAAATACACTGAAAGAAGTGATGCACTGAACCTGTTGGAGTCAAATGTGCATATAATTCACACATGAATAAAAAAACATATCAACACAATTGTCTTTACTTACTAAGGGCAACTGTGTTCATAGTTCATTAATACAGAAATGATGAACTGGCTAAAATGAAACGTGTAATACAGACGAACCCACGTCCTCACAAAGCAAGTCTGTGGGTGTAAGTACTGTATTTCTACAATAATGACACAGATATTACTCAGATACAGCGTTAATTAATATTGTTTACACAACGGCCTGAGGGGATCATTAAGCAAATGTCTTGTCTAGTTATGAAACCATGTGCTTCTCAAAATAAACAAGCAAAATACTGATATCTTCTGTTGGGCTGGTTGTGCCTCTGACTTAATATTTAAAAGATTAGAGAAGATGAGAAACCTTACTCGGAGTGTAGACTCAGGTAAACACAGGCCCTCCTCATATTACTCTTAGTTAATGTACTGAAAATCAAGCTGAGGTAGATGTTATCTTATAGTAATGGGTGATGTGTAGGGGCGTATGATTATGTTTGGGACTACAGCTCTATTGGAGCTGGATTAGTTTTACCAGAACAGATTCCATAATGTAACTGGTCGATTTGATCAGATATGCACAAAGCGTATATCATCTAGCTTGTGTTGGTTGTGCCCTTGACTTATTATTTAAATGATTGGAGAGGATGAGAAACTTTACTTGGAATGTAGACGCCAGTGCACAGACTCAGGCAAACACAGGCACTCCTCATTTTACTCGTAGTTAATGTAGCTGTGTTAGTTGTTGTATTAGTTTTACCAGAGTAGATTCTAGAATGTAATTTGTGGGATTTGATTGGCCCAGATTGGCTAAGGTGTGTTTGTGTAATTTCTTCAAATTCTCACAGATAGTACAGATTAAAAGGTCTTAGCCTAGATTCTCTACAATCACAGGACACACTCAATAACAATATCAACACATCATGCTACTCTGTCTGTTAACACGTTGTGTTATTCCAAAAGCAGGAGGTGGATTAGACTGGCATTAACAGTTATCTCATTCTAAATTACTTCAATTGTACTACCTCCCCAGGTGAAACTAATCCAGCTCAAATAAGGCTTGAATCTTGGCTACTGCATGGAACATAGAGGATGAGAAGTCTTACTAGGCATGTTAAGTGGAGGCAGAGTTGGGTGGAGGTCTCTGTTGCAGTAGTCCTGATTAGTACAGCACTCTAGAACCCTCCTCAGACGAGAGTTTCCTGTGTCCTGGAGAACAACACTGGTTAAATTACGTATATGCTACCAGTGCAGCACTGAGATACAGCTGTTAACCATTTGGAGTTACAGTTATCGATATATATAGATATAATTACCAAAGTCATGTGATAATTTATATTATTTATTTCTCACTCGTGGCTCAGAAACCAGCAGAGACCTTCTGTTGAAAACGCTCAACTTTCTTAACAGTCAACTGTCAATTCACGCCACATTTGTGACAAAGTAGAAACAATTCTGTTTTAAATTTGACACAAATTACTGTCTTAAAAGACAAACTGTTATTTACATTTTAACATGTTTTTGTCAACGATTTTCTTAAAACACAAGGAAAACACTGGGAGTGCAGACGCAAACCTTTTAATGCAGATTATAAATCAAATGTTCATGATGCAAGTATTGCTAATTTAAGATTAAAATAAAAAACAAAACGGAATAATGATGAGATGAAGAGAATGATTAGAGCTTTTCCTCACCCTGCACTGAAATTCAGAGCCCACCAGTCCCAAACAGCCGGAGGTGAGCACAGGAGGACCACCATCTTCCTCCTCAACCATGGTGAAGCAGGAGCCGTCCGTTCTGTAGATGTCATCACAGTTAACGGTTGTCAAACGGTCATTATCATCCCTAGTAACAGCACTGACCTGACCTCAGAAACAGCTCAGAAACAGATGGCTTGTTTTAGGCCTGCAGACCTGATGACATCAACAGTACAGCTAAACGAGCTGAGCCAGAACTAAATTACATTTCACTCAGTCTTGCATTACTGAAGGCTGAGAGGCACAACACTAGCATTTTGTACATGCCTGCATCAGTGTAAGCCTGATGGGCATGGATAAAATACTATAGCTAGACTGACAGAACAGGACAAGAGGACATGCTTGCAAGTGCTGCAGATGAGATGCAGATGAAATTACACTGTAATAACACATCAATTACTATATTAGAAAGCCCTAACGTCTGTTTCCACTGCCTGGCCACTTTTTAAGGTACCCTTATAGGTTCACTATATAGGTGTACAATTACAGACTGCAGACCTGTTGCTGCACAGCTTATCAGCCACCATCTACCCCATTTATTAACTGTTGGTCAGTGACCACAGATATTTTAAACAGATATTATTTCAATTGAGGGAAGGACATCATGAAAAATATCTAGCCAAAACCTTCTCTGCAGTCAGAAACTCACCAATGATGACTGGCTACAGTCTCTGAATGTACACCAGCAAGGTGGAGCTACAAGGTAGACGTTTCTATTAAAGTGGGCAGGAAGTGTCCAGTATGCATGCTGTGTATTTGTTTCTGGTGAAGTCATTGAACTGCATTCCGAAATACAGTCAGTGCAGTGAGTACAGGTCTAACCTGAAGATGTCACTGGGAGGCTGAACAGTGTTTAATTTATTTGATTTAAATATGTACATCAGTTCCAGATGCAGTTTTATTAGGCACTGATATAACAAAGAACTGTGCAGATGTCAGAGACCACCCATCTTTATTTTTTGATTTATTCATTAAGTTATTCATTTTTAACATGATGAAAAAAGCAGAAAACTGATACTAAGCTTTTTTTTTGGTATTCAGTGCATCCACCCTGCTTTTATTACAGCTTCCATTCTTTTCAGGATACTTGCTTTCAGTTTTTCAAAGCAACCTGCAGGGATATTTCTGCACACCTCCAAAGTTTAGTCTAACCCTGCGTTCACACCTTGTCGCCCAAATCGCTGGTCGCTCATCACCTGTGGGCATTTCTGAACCTCAACTGGCCACTGGCTGCCATGGTTTCACCAAAAACAAATCAGACATGTTCCCGCTAAAATTAAAATCCTGGTGAAAAATCACTTGTGTGCTTACTCGTATTCAATCCCTGTTTCTGTCCAGTCAGTATGTGAGGAAAACAGTATGTAAACAGTGTGAAGGCACTACTGCCATTATTCCATCTCTAGCAGGAACAATTATCTGGGAATAAAAAGCGTAGCTAGCTTACGGTTACAAAACTGCGCACTACGCTGCTGAACACTTGATTCCTATTGGTAATCACAACGTCACTTCACTCCTTACTTGCATAAAGTTAAACTTCACTCAACTTTGTTGCACTGTTGACTCCGCCCACTTCGCATCACAAACATTCGCACTGTCTCCTGTTGCTGGAAAACGACAGCTCTCATTGAAAACAAAATGACCTCTGGCCACCTTGTCGCGTCGCTGCCAGTGTGAGCGCAGCGTTAAGACGTTTGTTGCACTTACTGCTTTATAAGTAATTCCAATCACAAATTTAGACTTGGAATCAGCCTATAAAACACACATCTCTGATGTCCCGTTTTGGTGATCACTTTTTTGTGTATTTCTTATTTTTAGTAACTACCGCGTGAGAGCTGCACATCCTTTCAGGCCCATACCACTGAGGCGTCTTTCCACAGTGGAAGGATGGACAGAAACACCTGTGGAATGTTTAAGATCTGAAGCAAGAGTGAAGCTTTTATTCTTTCAAAGACGGAAGCTTTACGCACTGTTTACCTGATGGGTACAGTTTTTTTTGCGGTCTATCAGATATTGCACAGTTCTTGTCCCATTTTGTCTCTGATTATATTTTTGAACTCTAGTTTTGAAGTTTTGGAAAAATCTCCTGTTTTTTCACTTGTTTTCCTTTGACTTTGCCATTCTTTTGGCAAGTGGATTATCTTTCATCTGATCTTCACAGAAATACACTTTAGCACAAAAAGTATTCACTTTATCCAAATCATTGAATTCAGGTGTCCCAATGGCCACAGGTGTGTAAAACCTGCAGACTGCTTCTACAAATATTAGTGAAAGAATGGGTCGCTCTCAGGAGCTCAGTGAATTCCAGCGTGGTACCATGATAGGACGCCACCAGTGCAATAAGTCCAGTTGAGAAATTTCCTTGTTACTAAATTTTCCACAGTCAACTGTCAGTGGTATTATAACAAAGTGGAAGCAATTGGGAACGACAGCAACTCAGCCAAGTGGTAGAGTCAATTGCTACAGACCTCCAAACTTCACGTGGCCTTCAGATTAGCTCAAGAACAGTACGTGCAGAGCTTCAGCTGCATCCAAGCTTTACATCAACAAGTGCAATGCAAAGCATTGAATGCAGTGCTGTAAAGTGCTGTCACTGGACTCTAGATCAGTGGAGACGTGTTCTCTGCAGTGACAAATCACGCTTCTCTGTCTGGCAATCCGATGAACGAGTCTGGGTTTGTGGTTGCCAGGAGAACAGTACTTGTCTGACTGCATTGCACCAAGTGTAAAGTTTGGTGTGGGGTTGTATTACCTTACAAGGCACCACCTCTGGTCCCCTGGCCACCTTGGTTTGCTTTACATTCGACTGCCTAATTGTCGAGTGTTAACTTTAGGAGTTGGGCTCGGCCCCTTAGTTCCAGTGAAAGGAACTCTTAATGCTTCAGCACCAAGAGATTTTTGACAATTTCATGCTCCCAACTTTGTGGGAACAGTTTGGGGACGGCCCCTTCCTGTGCCAACATGACTGCCCACCAGTGCACAAAACAAGGTCCATAAAGACACGAATGACTGAGTTTGGTGTAGAGGAACTTGACTGGCCTGCACAGAGTCCTCACCTCAACCCGACAGAACACCTTTGGAATGAATTAGAGTGGAGACTGTGAGCCAGGCCTTCTCGTCTAACATCAGTGTCTGACCTCACAAATGCGCTTCTGGAAGAACGGTCAAAAAATCCCATAAACACTGCTTGTGGAAAGACTTCCCAAAAGAGTTAAAACTGTTATAGCTGCAAAGGGTGGGCCAACATCATATTAAACCCTATGAATTAAGAGTGGCATGTTACTCAAGTTCATATGCGTGTGAAGCCAGATGAACGAATTCTTTTGGCAATATAATGTATCTCCTGAATCCACTTTTACTTAATGGCTCTTTTGCCTGGAATTTAAAATAATGAAGGGTGGTCTCTGACTTTCTTACAGTACTGTGTGCGTTAATAATGTGCAAATAATGTACACGTTTCAATCAAGTGAATTCAAATTTTTCAATTAAACAATACAGTGGATATGGATCTGACCTGCAGGTGTTATTGGTCGAGTCCTCTGGACAGTGATGGTAGCAGTGGCACCACAATGCCCTCTCAGGAACCACTGGCGCTGAACTTCC
Organism: Pygocentrus nattereri; assembly: GCF_015220715.1. Classification (NCBI taxonomy): domain Eukaryota; kingdom Metazoa; phylum Chordata; class Actinopteri; order Characiformes; family Serrasalmidae; genus Pygocentrus; species Pygocentrus nattereri. Next base: position 9,089,667 of record NC_051228.1, on the reverse strand, counting down.
ACTGTCCTCTTTCCGGCTATCCATCGTCACCTTCCCAGAATTCCTCAACAACATGGTGTCCAACACGTTCGCTGCAGAGGGAAGGAAAAAAAGCATGTTTCAAAGAAATGGCCAACAGGCTTGTGCTAGCTCTAACAAGGTCGATAAATCACAGGGGTGTTTAGAGCGCTGTGTTCACACTGTAAATTAGGCTTTCCGCTCGTGTTTGTCATGGCAATGTCGTAGTAGAAACTGTGACAATTTCACAGTGTTCTTTAAAACCAACAGCGGTCAGCTGGGACCATTCTCAGAGTACCTGCCCAGAGCTGTGGTGAGTCCAAAGCCTGTTCAGATAGGCTATCCTGGACACACTCGTGAAGAAAGGCCTTTTTGTGCTCTGTTTATACAGCATGTGTGTGCAGTGTGGTTTAGAACGATTCTTACGCAATATAGTGCCTTCTCGTCCACATCCCTCATAACCTGCTCAGTAGATGAATTACGTAGTAGCTCACTTCGAAACCTGCACGCAAGCGATACCTCAGTTCAAGTGGATGAATGTTAACCATAGCTTTGTGCACAGCACTTAAGCTCTTGCACTTTGTGTATCTTTCATATTTACACTAGAGCTGCACAATATTTTGTTTGTTAATCATTACTGCGGTACTGACCTTTGCGATCATGCTACTGAAGATGGTTGTAATATGCAACCGAGGCTTTAACGATGCATGTTCTTGTGTGTTGTGTACGTCCTCACATAATCCAGACAACCTTGTATTGCTGTTTAGATGAATGAAGCTGTTCATGGCAGTCAATAAACGTCAATAAGCTTGTTTCACTTTTTATTACACACTCCTAAAAACTAAGAATAGCTCAACTAGTTTACATTGAAGTCCCTGTACTTACTGAGTCGTAAGCCTTTGTGTATAAGGCTGGAAGTGTAAGGGCTTAAAGGCCGTTTTCATATGCAGCAAGTCAAGGATGTATGTAAAATGTTTGAGCATGTAGCTTTTTATAATACAAACAGTAAGTACAGAATTTTCGCTTTTTATTCTAAAATTTACACAGGTAATTCAAAGATACTCCAAAAGAGTCGCTCCTTGCGCAGCCGCAAAAAAAGAAAATATGCACATTTCACTGCTGTCGGGACAAAACCTCATATAACCACAATGATAACTTTACAGGAGAAGGAAAAAACAAACTTTACTTTTAATGTAAGCCAAGGGAGCCAGACATTTTTCCAAGTCATTCTGGGCCATTTATTTTGGTCCATTCATCACCAAACTTATACACAACATAAAAGGCAACAGATACTTTCAAAGCTTTCAAATTTCACAGCAGTGATTTGTTTTCTGTGTTCATTTTTTAAAAAGTATGTTTACTACCTTGCTCAGTGCTATTTAATAAAATTACCTTGGCCAGTTATTTAAAAAAAAAGGATGTAGGCAAAAGGTTGCAAAGTTTGGTACTTAGCATGGCGTGCATATTTTTTTTTTACATTATTATTATTATTTTATTATTCTTTATATTTTATTATTATTGATTATTTTTACATCGTGCAATATTTCCTTTTAAATATGTATATATTGCTGTCAGAAGAAAAGCTCCTACCTCCATTTTTGTCATTTTTCAGTGTTTGACTTAATTTGATAATGCTGTTGCCCTTTACATTGACTATACATTTCATGATAAATGGACCAAAGGAAACAGCCCAGAATTACTCAGAAAAAGCTCTGCTTACATTGACTTACATTAAAAATAAAGTAGGTTTTTTCTTTCTCCTGTGAAGTTATCATTTCGGAGATATACGGTTTTTTTCAGAGAGCAGTGGTATGTATATTTTCCCCTATATGTATGTTTTTATTTCTGTCTATGCTGTCTAGTATGTCTATGTACAGTTTATGTTACATTTATGTATAGTTTGCCCATCGGAGTTGGAGAAATACAATCTCATTCAGCTGTGCACTCCTTGTTTAGTCTGAATGACTATAAAGTTCACTTTGGCTTGACTTTGACTTTCTGCGCCGCTTCATCACTTTCTGCTTCCTGCTTCAAGGTTTGTCTAGGAAATGTTCGATACTGCACACACCACATACTTCACAAAATACATATGTGACTACAACTACCAGGAGCTCTAAGGTTTGAGAAAATATAATCTATTGCACGTGTGACCGTGGTCTTTTTGCATTTGCACAGGCTTGGCGATAACAGTGTTGCACTAAAAAGCTCTTTAACTATGGTAATATTCAGTAGTGTAATCACAATATTACATGTCTGCATCATACACGACTGATTTACAAGGCATACAGGGCAAAAGCAAAACGCACAAGATCAACAGGGAAGCCTAAACCATACCACAAGCACCATGCTGCTTGGGCTGTATGTTCCGCATGGCAACTCTATAAGACATAAAAACCATGGCATACACAGTGTTTTTAATGGACTCGGTTGAGTCTGTTCAACTGCGCTCAACTTTGACTCAGGCTAGAATAACAGAAGGCTGAGGCTGAAGCAGAGGAAAAAGCTTTGCTCGTATATATTACTATCAAATCTCCCGTTTCCAGAGCGCCTGTCTTTCTGCACTCAACGGTTTTGGGTGCAGATACACCACAAATGGCTGTTAAGAAAGAACAAAGAGAGGAAGGATTCTTCAGCGTGTGTAAACGTCTGAGCACAGCCACTGGCTGGAATATGCAGGGTGAACAAAAACACTGTAACTCTATGATAAATTCAGTGTTACTGTTTCCAAAGATAAATATTTTGAGTACGTCAACACAGATGACCAGCCTCTTCTTTTAACTCGAGAGGCAATAATTACATGTGTAGTGCTGAACAGGGCTGCGTATTACGGGGGAGGGAATATCATACTGTGATTATATTTCTGCATATTGCGGTTGTGATATAAACACACTGGCAAACCCTTCATGACATGCTTAAAAATTGGCCACCAAATGATGCATGTTTGATGGATCATACATGCTTTGATTCACACAAACTCCCACAGCATCTGTGATTGGGTAAGATGCTCTCAGCAGACCAGGGTTCATTCGATCTTATTTATTTATTTAATTAGCTTCAGTTTAAGAGTTTATTTTGCTTTTATTTTCTGAAAAGTAGTTTAGTTTTTATTTAGTTTCAGTTTGCAATGTCTAGTGTTCGGATGAAAGCTGTGATGGCATGTATTTGACAGTGATAGGATAAACAGCTGCATCATTTCTATACAACACACAATGCTGTACATACGGAGAAGAACTCAATGCATCAAAGTGATAGACTCAGTCTTGCTGACGTCCTTGTCTCTATAAACATCTGCACCAATACATCTTCATGCGTTTGATGTTCTAGCTGTTCATGCACCGCTCACCATCACGTCACTCAAAGCTCCGAGACAGGATGCTGAGATTGTATGCTATGCAGGGAGTGTCACAGCATGGCCGTCAATATTCCCTTTTCTCGTTAGTTTTAGCACTGCCCAAATCCCTTTTGGCATCCCGCCACATGCACAGCACTGTGCAGAAGTCAGAGACCATCTTCATTTAATCTCCGGTCAAAACAGAAAGGGTGCAAGTTATTCGGTTTTCAGTGAGAGGGAAAAAAAAGCAGAAAACATATGTGGCATGCACCCATCCCATAAACCCCGATGATATCTGTGAGAGCCGGCGGGAAGGCAGGGCCCGAATCCCAAACACTGCCGAGGGAAACGAGTGACGGCGGAAGACGACGACAGCCACCAGAGAGCGGACGAAGGCCACGACAACCACAAGAGACATGAAGGCGGGAAGTGAGTCCCGAGCTCGGCCGTCTAATGTAAAGCAAACCAAAGTGGCCTGGCCATGGGACCGGGGGTGGTGCCCAAAAGGCGGGGCATGGGACTCGCATGCTGTCTCCCATTCACTTTCAGGACGCCTTTCTCCACTGTCCTTGCAGGACTTTGTAGTCGTTCAGGTCTCAGACTCTGCCTTCCTGTTAGCTCTCACAGTCGTCAAAATTAATCAAAATTGACAGCCTCAACAATAAATTCTATCATTTATGAGTATTAAGTGTCTCCAATCTTTGCATTGTAAGAGCTTCCACTGTCTCCTCATGTGCTTGTGTTTACCTTTGTCCTGTCCGTGTGCTCGTGTTTACTTCCTGGTCTTCCATGTGTGTTTTGTTTTTTCTGTCCTGCCCCTTTGTTTGGTTACTACGCCCCTGATTGTTCCCACATGTGTTTCCATCTGCGTCTTGTGATCCCTTGTTAGCCCTTGTGTATATAAGCCCTGTGTTTGCCTTGGTCTGTGTTGGTCTTTGTTGTTTGTTGGATGTACTGTTTGATTGTGTTTGCCGTGCTGTTTCATTCTTGTTTGAGGTTCTGTGTTTCTGTTCGTCATGTCTGTCCCGCAATATCTCCGTGTTGGCTGTATGACCCTGGACTGTTCCGACCCTGACCCTGGATTTGCACATAATAAAAGTCGCTTATCTCAGCGTATGCCTCCCCACTCCCCGCTACATCCACACTTTCAGTGACTTTTAGACACTTTCATTTTATTAAATAAACCTGCAGCATTATTCTTCGACACCTCTAAAGTTCAGTCTTGGAACTTGGTTGCGTTTTTTTCTTCCTCTCACAATCCAAGTAACTCTGGTGATGTTGAGTCTGGACTCTAGCTGGTCGGTCCAGTTTCTGAGAACAACAATTGCCTTGTTTGGTGAGCAAATTGTCTATATTATTTTCTCAATCAGCTACACATCGTTTCAGACTGACAGCACTGACTTGTCCTCTCACAGTGAAATGATGGACAGAAACACCTGTGGATTTTTTCAGACCAAATCAAAAGTGGAGTTAGATTTTTTCCTCTCTCTCAAACGAAAGCTTTGTTTTAGCAATGCTCAGCTACACTGCATAGTATTTTGTCAAGTAAAACTAAAAACTCTAAATCTAAATCTAGTCAATAAATCCAATATTTCTCCTGTTGAGATTGTTGTAAGCCTATGTTAAAGATTATTTCACTTATTTCCAAACATTTTTACTTGTTTTAAGAAATAAATATTAGATATATTGACTAGAATTAATATAATTTCACCTGACAAGATACAATTTTATCAAAATTAGAAAAGGTTTTTTGTTTTCGTTCATGTAATCATTGTAATGGGACATAATAGCTTTGGTTTTGTTTTTGCGTTTTTTTTGTAACTTTTCTGTACTTTTCTTATTTCAGTTGCATAACAAGTCAATTTCTCATTTTCCTAATTGTTTATTTTAACAACAATAACCCTGCAGCTGACAATACTCTGTTTATTGACTGGTTGGAGTCTTATCTGCATACTGTGGCCTTCTATAATACCCAATATCCCAATAACGATAAAAAAATTATATATTGTGTAGCACTACAGCGGCAGACAAAACATTCTCCCGTGGATTTTCTGAAGCTCTGGCTTGTATACTGGCTCAGTCCTGGATCTCTTACATTGAGTTTGGTCCATTGAAATAGACTCAGCAAGTGGCCAAACAACTCTCAGACGACCTCAGTTTAGTGACAGTGAAGTAAAAGATTGATCAGAATATCAGCCATGTGTGAGGAGTCTCTGCAGGCCACAGGCATATCCCAGACTACTATTCACACTCACTTATTGTAGGACATAAATCAGATGGCATGGCTGAAACTAAGCCAACATTGATCCACTGCCTCTCACAAGCTCTCAGACACAGTCATTTATTTTGCTATTACACTGTGCACAAACAGGGCTGCCACAATGTCATCCTGAGATATACAGGCCCGTTCACACACGCGCAAACGTGTACGCAAGCAGAACAAAGTACCCTCGTTTAAATACATAACACTGAAATGTGTCTTGCACTGCATATGAAAAAATAAATAAATAAAAAAAAAACCTTCTCGGTTTCCCAAAAGCACTGTAGCATAACCCTCATCCTTATTTGGGCTGAGCGAGAACTCGGTACAATAACACATTGATCATTACACTGTGAGGTTTTAAGGGAAATGTAGGTACACAGATGTTCTGGACTATCTCAAACACCTTTCGCTGACCATCCGAGCTTTAAAAAAAGCCACATCACCAATTTCCAGCGCACCTCGAAAAAGCTCCCTGCGCTAATATCAACAGTTGGGAACACACGGACTGTGCATTAAGCGGAACAGCTTGTTAGTGTTGAGTGTTGGTGATTAATTTGTACTGAGTCAGGCCCTGGCACCACACGGACGGTGTGTACTGTTAAAGAGAACAGCCCGTACCACGCTGACATGGGAGGCGGCATCACGATAAACGGGCAGATGGCAGTGGCCTTGACTGTTACATCAAAAGTGCCTGCGGACCAAGTAGACTAAGAAATACTGACAGAAAAACAACACAAAACTTTCTCAGTCTCCAAGTTCTGTATTGCAAACTGTAGACAGGGTCAGTAGTAGAGGTGTCAACTTCTCGATTCAATCTTCTGATTATTTAAGAATTCTCTCAGATTATTTGGATATTATTAAATATAATTAACAGTTATACTGAAAAGACAAGGGTGGCTGGAAGAACCATTTACTTATTTGACAATACATACATTTTCTAGACAGGCAAACAATGACGGCTGGTTGAACAAATTTCTGGTGCCACTTTATTGCACACTGACAGCCGTTGAGCTTTTTCTTTCCACTTACGAAACACTTTTGCTTCACATCTTTACAGGAAAACATTAATAAGATTCAACAGCTGAAGTAATACAACTTCATTTTTTCTACTCAAAAAAAATTATTATTAAATGTGAATATCTCACAGAGGTAATGAGAATGAGACCAAAAAAATATCTGTATAAACCTTTAACTGCCATACAGACCTGCAACTGATCTACTAAAATATATGAACAGCATTTGTCTGTGTGATTCTTATGACACATTCTTATGGACATGTTTAAGATGCTTTTGTGAGAATTACCTTATGTGAATGCTTTTTGAGCCTCCTTGTGGAGGATTCAGCCTGTTAAATGTGATTGAGTGAGTGAGTGAGTGAGTGAGTGAGTGAGTGAGTGAGTGAGTGAGTGAGTGAGTGAGTGAGTGAGTGAGTGAATGAGGAAGTTACAAGGCAGGTCTATGAGCTGCATGTCCCCCAAGATACAAACAATGTAAACAGACTTTTAATGGTACAACATGGGCCATAAAGTACAAATTAATTAAATGAACGTTGAAGGTACCAAAGATGTATGTACTGCATTTCTACACAAAAAATAGAACATTTTAATCTAGAAGTGATTCTATTATTCTTAACCAGTAGTTAAAAGAGTGGTTTGGCAAAATTTCACACTTACTCCAGCTGTAGTCAATCAGCCGAGACATGTTTGGAGTCTTAATTTTGCTTCTTTAGTTTAAAACTAGAGGAGTGAGGCTAACATTGTTAACAAATGCTAGAACACAATAGTCACCCAAAGAGTCCAAATTGTTTCTGTTAAAATACACCACCAAAACTCTAAATATGCCTAAATCACTTCCAAGTACTTACCAAAGACCTGACTGTGGGAGAGGTTTTGGGGATTTTTACAAAAAACTTTCAGATTTTTTGGTAGATTATTGAGTTCTAGTGTTTGTTACCAATAAGCCAATTAGCTCATGTAAAGAAGAACAATTTGGACTTGGCTGACCGACTGTATCTGGAGCCTAAAACTTGATTTTTTATTTTTTTTTTTACCAAACTATTCAATGCATCACAATGCATTCTTACACCCCTAGTTAGTGGAGAGCTGTGATGATGTTAAAAACTTGGAAAACATTTCTGCTCAGTTTCTGTTAACAGGTTTAACCCTGTGGGCCCACGGGCAGGCCAAAAGTTTTATTAGACACTTCTATAACATAATAATAGCTCAGCCAGTTTGCCTTCAAGTCCCTATAGTTATTGAACAGTAAGCCTTAGTATGAAATAAGCCTGGGATTTTAAAGGTTTAAACAATAAAGAAAAGAGAGGACTGTAGTTGAGTAAACCCTCATCTTGATGGGATTAAAAGCAATATAAATATCCATCCTTTGCATGCTGTTTATTCTCTCATTTGCCTCCATTAAGGTTGTTCATAGCCCCCTCACACCTGGTAAACCCCCTCCATATTTACTGTGGTTGGTATGGGTGAGTGATGGGTGAGTGCTCGACCCCGGATGGGTTCCCAGGGGCCTTGGAGGGGCCCGCAGCTCTACAGGCCCAGGCCTTACAGCCAACAACCGGCCCTGTCTAGCGTCCTGGGATGGAGCTGAGAGAGAGGTGGAGTGTGCACCATTAATAACGCCTGCGCTGTCAGGCAGGCCTTTTAAAGACCTGAGGAGATATAAACACAGCAGGGACCTTACACACGCTCCTGCTCCACCGAATGAAGCTGTTTAGCCCAGCACCTTTAACAGGGAACCCCCTTTCTCTCCCTCTTTCGACTTTCATTTGTCACAGATTGATGAAGTGCTTCTGGAGAACCAGATTAACTGACCGAATGGGCTTGGTATAGCTTCAAATGTCACCCAAATAATACACACACACACACATTTTCTAAGCCGCTTCTCCCTCAGGGTCGCGGGGGGTGCTGGAGCCTATCGTAGGGCAGACAGACAGACATACATAATCACACACACACCCCCAAATAATACAGTAAAACAAAATGAAAGGAATAAACACTTTTTATTCTTTTTAAAAGCACTTTTGTGATCAAACATTTTCAGATTTATTTTTTACAAAGTGTGATTCTTCCAAAGCAATATAAGAACATGACATAATAACCACAATTTATTTACAAAGGAAATCCATGGAAATTAATTTGCTCTGACCATCCTTTAAGATCACAGTTACTGTTATATCCAGAAAGGGAAAGAAGGAACGAGAAACAGAAAAATACAGAGAGCAAGACAGAGAGACAATGAGAGAGAAGAGAGTGAGAGAGAAAGACAGTGGTAGAGAGAGACCCAGTGAGAGTAAGAGAGAGTAAGAGAGAGAGAGCGAGAGAGAGAGAGAGAGAGAGAGAGAGAGAGAGAGAGAGCGCGAGAGAGAGAGAGAGAGAGAGAGAGAGTTTGTAGATTGAGTGGAGTCCCTCAGGGTTCAATAATGCACCATTAGTCTTTGTGGTTAAACAACGCACCGAGCCCATGGCACCTCCACCACAAAACAACCTCATGCAGCTTTTTAAATTCCTCAGCGGCCACAGCACTGTCTCTTCTGCCCAGAGGCTCCACAGGTGACCACACTTCTTCTCCAATAAGCTACATGACTCCACTGTCTTTTGGTGAGTACACAGAGCTTTAATGGCCTCCACTATAAACCTCAAACTAGATAGCAGACACCAGCTGCCAAAAATTTGGGGATAACTTCCTTGTTGTTTCGAAGGTTTGAAAGCTTTTCAAAATTTTCATGTATGCTACTGTCTTCTTTACCATAAACCTGGGGGAATTTTAAACTTAGTTTGAGTTAACCTTGGATTTTGTCTTATGTCTCACGGTGTTTTGCATGGCATCTTATGCTGCACGTCTAATCTGCTTCTACCGGGTTCATTTCGAGATGTCTGATCTCACACTTCTCGGACGAATCAGGGCCTTCTGACGTCGGTGGAGCCCTCTGGGTCACTTTTTCCTTTGTGATCACTTTTTCCTTTTCATCAATCATAAGAAAACTGAGTGCTCTTCAGCAGAGGAAGCGCATCATACTGCACAGATATAAAGAAAATAAAGCAGTTATTATTCCAACTAACACTAATGCAGTGGTAGAAAAGTTGTTGCTTTTTATCGTTATAAATGCTTTACTTTCTTTTTCCTTCTTTGAAACATAAGCCAACCACTGGCTGTTCATCATAAATGTCTTGCTCATGTACAAGCGCAGGACCATTATTTATAACTTGTGTATTTAAATCTGGGCTAACAAAGAAAGCTGTTTTATCTAGTATTTGTGAAGCTAAACTTAATGAGAACACTGTTAGAACACGCTGTATGAGACAGGGCGTTGGTAAGTCTTTAATATGTTAGAATTAGGGACAGACTGATAATGGATATTTAAGGCAGATTCCGATTTCAATTTCTTTACAGCCAAATTACAGCAGATTTTATTATCCTTTTTAAATCAGAATGAACACATCAAACATATAAGCACATTTCCAGTACTTTTCTGTAGCCAAATGTGGGCCAAACTGACACTTTACATTTTTCAATTTTGAATCAGTTGCATATTTAATTACATGAATCAAATAAAGTGCTACATCAAAGATAAGAGGCAATTGCCAAATATAATGTTGATATGACATTTTCATATAGATGTACCAGTAGCATTCAAATACAGTGCACTTACCTACTTCATGTTATTTAAATGATAAAAAACCCAGATAATATGCAAAGTAACCACAAATAAACAAACATCTTTTTTTTCTATTTCTGCCATGTACTATTTTCAATTAATAACATTTAAATGCTGTTACTGCATTTATTTTATATTTACAGAGCATAAACTAGCAAAGCACACAGATTGCTCTAGTTGTACATACTGAAATTGATATAATAATTTTACTGGCTATAACATTGAAGTGGTTTAGCTCCTCTGGCAGCAGATTTAAAGATACATTATGTAAGATGTGGGGATTTGGAGACCTCTCTGGTGGGAAAGTGTAATTGCACACAACATGGCAATGAACATTTGGTCATGTGGGCTGTTTTTCTCACTCCTTCCCTGAGTAGGTGAATCTGATGATTGCAAGCGAGTTGACAGATTCTTCAAAAAGAACGTGAACGTCATGAAACACGTCTTCTGAGAATGTGCATGTGCAAGTTCCATTATAGTCTTCATATCTTCATCAGTGTTGAATATGCATTTAATGTCTAAAAATCAACCTTCTTTTTTGAGTCTGTGGGTGTGACATTAACACATAAAGACACCTCTGAGTTTTAAATGATCATTCCAGACTTTACAGCACTGAAAGTGACAGAAGAGTCTCAGAACAGCCACTGATAAGCAGACAGATTGAGCCCAAGGCCAATTCTCTTTACATCTTCTCAATCACAGCACTATAACAGCAACTTCCAAGCTGTCCATCAGCTCGTTCCTCTCATACAAAACATCAACAAGGCTTGTTGAGATCAGCGATGACAAACCTGCAAGGTCAGGCAGAAATCTGACTCACTGCTGAGACACACAAACGCACACATACACGCACACACATACACACACACACACATATCCTAACTGACAGGCCACACAATCACATATTCACACACAGAGCATCCTACAGTTGTATGTAAAGGTTTGGACACCCCTGACCAAATACCATGTTTCATTGATTTTCTAAGTGAATTACATCCTCTACAGAGAACACCCTTCTGCAGTTACTGTTCATCTGAATTAACATAAAAAGTGCACTTTTTTCCTTTTGTTTCCAATGTTTTAGAGTTTAAAGGATAAATAACAGAAGCTAGCAAAAATGCTTCATCATTGAACTTTTCCCTGTCAACTTATTTCACTCAGAAAATCAACAAAACATGCCAGTAAACTGTTAAAACCTTTGCCTACGACTGTATGAAGAACAGAGCAGGCGCGTGAACCTTCCTGACACACAGCAGACTGTACTAACTGTATTAGTCATGCTTCTGCTTAAGACTACAAGAGTCCATTAAGCGCACTAGGCCTTGCAGCTTTAATTGATCCATGTTCTCTCTGGACCCAAAAAACAGAAGCGGCGAGCAGAACAGAAGCGCTTCTTACATTCTACACATTCTTACTTTAAGTTGGAGACGAACCGTAACACAATGTGGCCATTGAGGTGGCAAATGGTGTCCCACAATTCTGAAGCCATTAAATGAGCTCAAAATAAAAAAGAAAATCACACGTTGATCTCTGTGCATTCTTTGTCCAAAAACTACAATAACTCTAATTTTTGCATCTTTATTGCAGTGACGTTACACTCGATTGACCGTCTCATTTGCCATCGAAATGGTAGAATGAAACCAAAATCTGTCATTCTTCTAATTGCAGCTCACTGTTTACATCAACTCAAGTCACACTTATGGAAGAGTTTAGTGAAAATGAACACCGTACTCTAAATGTAACCCCGACATTTTCTGTTCGACACTTGCTTCTTTATTTTTGTACTTCATATTTTTTTTTATATATTTGCTTATTTCTTTTTTTTTACTGGTAATAGAAGCTTATATCCCATTCAACAGTACCGCATAAACCATGGATTACAGACTTTAAAGACTCCAGTCTTGCTATATTTTTCACAATTATGCGTGGTTCTGTTGTGAACTGATTTTGGACTGAATGTACAGTTCAGCAAACATAAAATGTTCAATTTGTTTTTTAGAATAAAATTCTATTCTTTTTTAGACATTTAGACATTTGTCTCAAGCTGCTAAACATCAAACAGAATCACTTATGTGGTTTGGGACGCTGTATAACTTTTAGAAACTTATATAAAAATAAACTTTTATGTAATATAAAAATAAACATCAGACAGGTTAAAACAGTAGCAACAAGCATCTTGAAGACTGAATTTGAGCCATAGTTTCAACTACTGATGACCAACAAACTCCTGGTTTGAGTCAAGTGTATGATGATTTGTCAGTTTGCACAGTGCTAGTTGGTGTATAAGCTTCCATTACTTAAAATACAACATAAGCCTACAGTTTGAGTGGGAAATTAAGTCTGGTTCTTCACCAAAAGTACCCTCAAAAAATTTGATCTTGCGACTTTAACTGACACACATTGATGCTGTGAACAAAAACAGACGCAATGAGTGTGAGCGTAATAAACTCATTGTATGAAATGTCTGAAACTATATCACATCACAAAAGCTGTTGTCATTCTACTCGGTGTGGTGTTTACGTAGAGTGAAGTGTTAATAGCAGCTGGAAAAGTGAGAATAGATGAGGTCTCACTTAATGTGTGGAACAGACAGCAGCATGCCAGCCGCATGTCACACAGAAGGAGAGAGAAAACAGAGAACAAGCAGAGTCCTCCAGGTGTCGGGAGTAAATCTGGCCGTCTTCAGAAGAGCTCTGACCCTGCTGCCTTCACCCCGGAGCTGAGACGGATTCATCCGTCACCCGGCTGCGCTCAGGCCCCTCCCGTGCTCCCCTTAACCCCCATATACTTCAAAGCTCCCGCCACTCCACGCACAAACAGGGGCTGAGGCCTGGGACGGCGTGACAAAGTGGAGAGCTCCTATCCATCTTCCCCCTTGTCTGCTGGGGTGATCTCCAAACAGAGGCCGTCCTCCCTCTCCCAGCGCGGCCGTCCCACATGATGGAGAGCGCCACCAATCTGTTCCGCATTTGCTGCCTTCATCTGACCTGAGCGTGCACATGAAGAGGCTGGATCCTGTAGCCCCCGTGACCAATGGCTGAAGGATTTATGTGGTTCACATCAAGGGACTGCCTCAAATGCATGCACAGAAAAGCAATGTTAGCCTCAATCAATCTTCTCTGTCTAGTCCACTGTTTCTCCATCTCTGTCCTGGGGGACCCCGGGACTGCACGCTCTAGCGTTTTCCTCGCTCTCACACATCTGATTCATCTCAACAAAGTCATGATCAAGCCACGAGTGGAGAAAACAAGAAAGGCTGAGGTGCAGCTTAGAAGCGCAAACCACTGATTCCACCATTATTATAATTAATGCTATTATTAAGTCCATTGCTTTTAAATCTAATGCTAAACTACCATTTATTAAATCAGCAGTAGAAGCAGTAGCAGTACTATGATTAATTCTTGCTGTTGTTGTCATCAGTGTCTAATGTCAGGGCTATAGCATCAGTTAACGACGCAGTTAAACCTAATCTCCCCACTGTTATTATTATTATTGGTAGCAGGAGCAACATTATTGTTATAATTACTGTTGTTGTTGTCACTGTTAAATCTAATGCTACAGCATCAATTAGGAGCTAGTTAAATCTGATCTCCCTACTGTTATTATTATTATTACCATTATTATTATTATTATTATTGTTCTTGTCATTAAATCCAACCAGATCTGCTCACTTTTAATTACTAAAAGTAACAGAAGCATTATTATTATTATTATTATTATTATCATCCCTATGGTGATTGTTGTTGTTGTTGTTGTAATCATGGCTAAATCCAATGCTTTCATTTCAGCATAGCATCATTTACAGAGCCAGTTAAATCATATCTTCCCACTGTTATTACAAGTAAAAGTAACAGAAGCATTATTATTATTGTTGTTGTTGTTGTCATTATGGTTAACTGTTACACTATAATTAGGAGAGGCAGATGATCTGATCTCCTCACTGTTATATTTAGTAGTAGCACCTGTACTATTATTATTGCTGTTTTGTTGTTATTATCTTAAATCCAACGCTACATTATTTAGACGTACAGTAAAATGTTTCTCTTACGGCTGACTTCTTCCTTCATGTCCAAGCAGTAAATCTAATAACACCTCCCCAACTCCAGCCTAAGCCGCATTCATACTGTCTAGTCTATCAATGCAGTGGTTTCCCCAAATGATCATATTCTACTGGCATGTCTAAACAACTCTGAGCAGTTCGTCCTCCTGCAGCCTGATCACAGATAATTCCTTTCTAAAAACATGCTCCCTGCATCCTGTACGGTCCAGCCAAGCCAATGCCTACAAACACAACCATTGCAACCACTTAATGTTTCTTAAATAAACTGCTCAAGTTTACATGCATCGCTAAGTGCCTTAAAAATCTCTTTGGTATCACTTAGGCCGCTAACTCCTTTGACATGACTCGGTGCCAACTCTGCGAGTCCAATGTAATGGAAACACTTAGTGTATGGTTTCACTTTATTTCTGGCTGTCTAAATAAAGATTAATCACACACTATTTCCATTTGGAACAGTCAGCCCATCCATCTTTGACACCTGTACCTGTTTAGACCTGCAGTTACTGCAGCACTCAGGGCCTTCCCCAGCCCACAGAACCCCGCCGAGCCTCGCCAGCATTCTGCTTTGCATCCCAGTAAAATAATCCGCAGGACACTTTTCCATTTCCCATTCAAAGTGAACCGGATGGGCAAGAGTGTCTTATCGTGGCCGAGCAGCTGGAGCCGGAGGGGAGTACTTGGCCGAGGTCATGTTGGCCCGCTGGCCGCAAGCTCATTTACCTGAGAAACACCTGCGCCATCTGATTGCACTTCAAAGGCGCTCGTGAAAGTCCATCTGATAAAGAGGGGGCGGCCTAATTTGGAGCAGCGCAGGAACGGAGCTGGACAAAGCAGCGGCCTGTGTTCCCTCCTCAAAGGTTACAAGGGGAGCAGGTGTTTTCAGAGACGGGGACTGATAACTCCTGATCCTTGGATACCACGGCGCACTGGATCTTTTATTTATTTACTGGCTTCTATTTCCTGGCCTCTATTCGCTACTCAAAACAAAAAGCCCTGTGTCCGTAAACATGAGCCGTAACAGATTCTGGATATCTACTGACTGTCAAGGGGTCAAACAGTGGAAGTAGATTGGGGATGCATTTCAGATGACCAGATAAAGCAAACGTTCTGAAGGGACATTTCTATCCGGTGTATAGTGAAAGTACATTTGTACATTCACTGGCCACTTCATTAGAAAGCCCTACCTTGTAGATTCACCTTCCTGGTGTACAGTTAGAGCATGTAGCCCATCTGTTGATGGAAAAATGAACACAATGCATTAGCTATTCTCTAGTCCTTCATCAGTGTTTAGTTAGAGATGTCCGAAATGCTCTTGGTAGACGTTTTTGGGTATTGGACCACTGTGATCTACTCATACCAGTGCCACAGAGACAGGGGTGGATAAAAATATTATACTACAGCTCCAGTACTGTGCAATGGAAGTATAGTTCCATGCAAAATGGTCAAAATAGTGATTAAGTACAAGTTATCCATTTTCAGGATGTATTTCTGAGGACTTTTACTAACTGCAAGACCTGGTAGAGCCCCAGACCTGTCCTCATCATCTGAAAAATCCACAGGTGTTTCTGTCTGTTCTTCCACTGTGAGAAGAGAACTCAACACTTTCAATTCACAACAATTAGTTATGTCAAGCAGAAGCGAGCAGATCTGCGCTCATGCTAAGGTGATAACTGTCATGTAAAATGACCTACAAAATAATAAATACATCCCCATCACTATTCCAGAAAAGGAAACAGAGAAAAAAGGAGAAAATCTGCGGATCAAATTAAGATTTCCACACCATGTTTAGACACAGAGAGACCCTCCACGTTCCCTCCAGCCACTATTCTGTCATTCTTCTTATGCGCACGCACTCTCAGGCTCACTATATCAGATGGATCCGGGATAAAGCTGGTTTTCGAGCCATGGACTGACCACCAGTCCAGACTGCAACATCATTGAATGGATTATTTGCATCATGAGAAGCAGAAAATGCAACCAGCTTCAGAGGTGTGGAAAAATATTACAGGCAAAGAGTGGACACAAAAAAATACAAAAAAAAAAAAAAACAGTTGTCATTTTCTGCCAAGTATGATTTGTTTTTACTGATGCAAAAAAATGAACCTTGCATGTAACAGGAAATAAAAAATGCAGGGTGGTCTCTGACTCTGACTGAAGGTATGAGTTTCCAATAAAGTGGTCGATGAGTGACAAAAAAGGCCAGCGGTGTGAGATAATGCTTTGATATCTGAGCTAGTGAAGTTCTAAAATGGGCTCACACGACAAATCAGGGGAAAAAATAGTCATCTCTTATAGTGTACCGGGACAGGGGCATGTGATGAAGCGCGGAGTAGCCAGCGACTCCCCCCACCCATTGCTGTCCCGCTGCAGCTACATGACTGGCCCCGAGTCCAGCTGCCCGCTGTTTCTTCCACACCATGTTTAGACACAGAGAGACCCTCCGCGTTCCCTCCATCCACAGCTCTGCTGTTTCTCTCTCACGCACACACGCACTCTCACGCTCACGCACACAATACCAGAGGGATCCCGGATAAAGCCCCTCATTTCATAAAGTGCCAGGGTCGGCGCCCACCTGTCTCTTGTCCGTCATGTGTATGTGTGTGTGTGTGTGTGTGTGTGACTGTATGAGAAGCGAGCGTGAGCGTACATTACTCTTATTACTCAAACACCTCAGCTTCAATAACTTCATCACACGCTCTGCTATTTGCTTTAGTTAAGTCAAATGTCGCGTTTGCACACGGCTCCATACGAGTGTTTACACACTTTCTGCTTTTGGCATTTCATTTATTGGATGGTGATAATTAGGCTTTATTTCTCTTCTCAGCTGCTCAACACGTAGATCTTAACGAATCTGGAAAAAACACCTACATTCTGCACAATTCACACACAGCTAAACCTTACAGGCCACATGTTGCTCCCTGCAGCACTGCAGACATACAGTAGAAGTTTGGAGTCGTCTGACTGGATATTTGTTCTCCATTATCATAAAGACATTTGATCTTAATACTTAAAAAGAGAGTTTAAAAAAACTTTTTTTTTAAATGTATGGAAGCCCAGAGAGGCCATGAGGTTGTTATAATTTTCTGGATTGTTTTTTTGAGATAAAAAGTTAATTATCTTGTGATCTCAAGATAACAAAGTTGTTTTCTTGAGACAGTGAGTTAATCATCTTATGATGTCAAGATAAAAAAGTTATTTTCTTCAGACAGGGAGTTAGTCATCTTGTGATCACAAGAAAATGTTTTCGTTGAGATCATGAGACAATTATCTAATCTTTAACAACATTGTTTTTTGAGATACAGAGTCAATCATCGTGTGACCTCAAGATAAAGTTGTTTCCTTGAGATAATGAGATAATTATTTAATGATCTCAAGTTAACAAATTTTGTTTTCTGAGATACAGAGTCAATCATCTTGTGATCTCAAGATAACAAAGTTGTTTCCTTGAGATAGGGAGTTAATCATCTTGTGATCTTTAGATAACAAAGTTGTTATCTTGAAATCACAAGGTAATTCTCAAGAAAACCAATTTGAAAAATGTATTGAAAATATTTGTACTTATTTTTTCCTTCCGTATGCATAGATATTTTATCTAACCTCCTCAGAACTATCCCCTGAAAGTTTGGCATCACCAAACTTTTGACTGGTACAGTAATTATCCTTGCCCTGGTAGTAATGAGGGTGTCAGTTAAAGGAAGCAGGACCTGACCCCCCCGCCCCCCCATGTGTGCCTCTGCTGGGCCTCTGGCTCTCCATGTCCTCTCCAAGCCACAGGTGCAGGGGCCCAAGCATTTGAGCAGATCAGGTTCTGTTTAGGGGAACTCGATCCGCGTCCTGTCAGGAAGCCGTCCGGCTGGACCGGGTCTTTTCACTTCTCTCCCATCACTGCCCACATCTCTCTGTTCTTCTGTTAAGCTCTTCCTCCCATTCACATTACACAAGCAAAGGTGGCAAAACCAGCACTTTTAAAGTGAGTGTTTCAAACTATCAAAAGGACATGATGTCTATCCCAAATGTTCTCCACCTGCCAACACAGCCAAGACATGTTTGGTCTATAGTTCTGCAGGAAAGTGAGGCTAACGTAACAAGTAATCAAAGCTTATATCTTGTTATTAGCATCGTGCAAAAGTGGTGAAGTTGTATGTTGACTGGTTCACGTCTCTGACTTGACTGAAACCTGAGACTTATAATACAAGAAATTTCAGGCCAAGAAAATAAGTCTCCTACCTTACTTGTTCGACTTTGCTAGTTAGCTTGGCTATGCTCATGTACAGGCCGCTCCCCTGAAGCTAGTGACAGAATCAAGTTTTATACGGCTTCAACAGGCTTTAACAAGCCTTTCACTATAGATAACCTTCACTCTTACAACCTGAACGACCGCTACATTGCAGTAAATGCAACATTTAAAGGAAAGACGCTAAACAACCTGAAACTGATGTCTAGCTTGAAGTCTGGATAGCAAGTTTACTAGCTGGTGCACTATCTTAGTTTGAATTTGTCAGCTAATCTAGTATTAGTACGTTACAGATCACATTCCTTTAAAACATACTAAGTTTTAGCTAGCTAGATTGTTTCATTAGATTAGCTAGATTATTTACTGCACTAGCACTTTCCTTTAATACCTGTGTGTAGCGCTTCTGTCCTTCAGACTGAAGTTTTGCTTTATCAAAAGCTTTTTTTTTTACCATTTTTAGCAGAGGTTTACTTCTGTGAACTCCAACTCCAGTAGCTAAAACAAGACTAAACCAAATATCCTCTTAACACTTAAGACATGACTCAAATTCGCACACCACAGACTCTAGACTCGATTTGTGAACCCATCTGGTGCAATCTGTATGCCTAAATCATCACACATAGGCCTCAAATTGGATTTGAAGTCATACTGAACTCACAGTAATAAATCTGTCTGAGATGTCTTAGCAGCATCGTGCCTTTAGGCTTCTGAGTGATGCTTTAGCCATATGCTCAATGCTAAGCAGCGGTCAGATCTTTCATTTTGTTTGCTAATTGCTAATCACATTAGTGGTTTGCTCACAGCATTAATGGTTAGGAGCTTTCTTTACTTGTTAGCCACATTAGCTTTGTATCTCCAGGGCAAACCAGAAAGAGCAAATGTCCAGTACTGACCATGTCTCGGTTGGTCGACTACATTTGGGATAAGTGGAAAACGCTGTAAATGTGATGTTTTGCTTGAACTACACATTCAAGTATTCTTGAGTGGGCAAATCCACTGGAGATCCAAAGAGCTTTGGACTTGTCCTACATGAGTGTTACAAAGGAAAACCCTCAGCCTGTCATCTTTTGCAAAGCTGCCTTAGCCTTGAAAACATCTGTGAGGTAAAGCTAAGGAGGAGGGTGACGTGATTCTCTGTAATGCCTCTGAAGATAAGCCATATTGAAGCCAGCACACTGTCTGAAATAGAGAGCTTGTTAAAGAAAACAGAAGAGTCAACATTGTTTCCTGGTGCAGCTTCACATCACAATCGAATGGAGCGTAAAAGAGCAGAGAAGCAAATATGAGCTCTGAGGCAATTAAATATCAGCTTGTTCAAGGGAGAGTAGCTGTCAACACCTTATTCTGAGCTTGATGTCTCTTCTTTCCTTGACATTTCACGTACAATCTCTCACACACACATACGTGTGCGCACACACACACACACACACAGACACACACACACACACACACACACACACACACACACACACACACACACAAAAACAAGCATAGACGTACAAAGACAGACTCACAACATTTGTAAGAACGTCACCTTCAGCTCTTCAGTAGGAGTGTGAGAGCTCCTCAGGGAGTTCACTGTACATTCCCACTCTGAAGGTCAGAGGGAGATAAGGGCAGGCTGAGCTGACCTTGCCTACATTGCCGAGTCTACACAATGATAAAAACGTCTCTCCCTCACATCTACCTTCTACATTTAATAACAATGTTACCGTCTAATCAAGAACCAAAGGCATCAATCAAGGCGAGGAGCACCCAGGCAGACATATATGTGCACAGGTGGACAGAGGAGGACTTTATATTATTACCAATATTTTAAAGTCATGCTTAGAACACTGTAATCTTTAAAGGAACAGCTGTGGACCTTGTTTTATAATAGTTTTGCAATACGATTTTCATTTTCAACTCCATTTAAGGCAGTGAAGTGAAAAAAAGTTTCTAATTTGACACAATTCTACACTCTTAAAAAGGTTCTTCAATGGTTCTTTAGTAACGAAAATGGTTCTATGAAGAACCAGGAACAATCAAAGAATCATTTGCTTGATTAAACTGTTCTTTGCATCATGAAAGGGTTCTTAAAAATGTGTTGATGGTCCTATAAAGAATGAAAAGGGTTCTATATAGCACCCAAAAGGGTTCTTCTATTGCCACAATGTCAAGCTTACAACAATATTAGAACCCTTTTCAAAAAGGATCTGTATAGAACCATATATTAAACATTCTCCTTCAATCTAAAGAATCCTTTCATGATGAAAAGAACCCTTTAATCATGCAAAGGATTCTTTTGAGTGTTCAAGGTTCTTTACAAAACCATTTTATTGGTCATTTTGGACAGTATGAAGTCACTTAGTGTTGTAGATACAGTGACCCCTGGTTCCCATCACCACCACTGTAAAGAAATGAGCTGACAAGTTCACATCAAACCACTCTGAACGACTTCGTATACATCTCAACAGTTGAATTAGGCAGAAATAAGTAAAAATCCCCCTTTATTGTTTACACAATGACCGTAGGACTCTAACAGCCTGCTGCGCTGCTATTTGGTGGTAACAGAATAATGGGAGCTTTTCAGGAACTGATAAAAGACAGTCTTTGGAAACGGGACTTTCTGGGATATCCCACTGAAGGGACAGCCTTAAACTAAGAAAACAGATGACTGAACTTGAACTGGTGTGTCATGGTGAGTGATTGAGTGTATGTGTGTATGTGCTAGAGGGCATTTGCATGCAGAGGTGAGTCAGTAGCCCCTGTCTCTCTCTGCTTTGGCCCTCTCAGAGAAAAGCACTCTGGGAAAAAGGCGTTTTTGTTGGCGTTTCGGCCAGAGCTGGTAAACGAGATGCAGCTGGGCTTGGGGCGTCCCAGCTCTGCATGTAAAAGAGAGGGAAAGATCGCTGTGCTGCACGGAGCCGCAAACACTAGCCCGACTCACAGAGGGCAGACTGCGTTAACCATGGCCATCCAGAACATCCACGGCACCAAAAGTT
Source organism: Pygocentrus nattereri (assembly GCF_015220715.1). NCBI lineage: Eukaryota > Metazoa > Chordata > Actinopteri > Characiformes > Serrasalmidae > Pygocentrus > Pygocentrus nattereri. The sequence continues at coordinate 9,068,126 of NC_051228.1, read as the reverse complement.
TACACTGCACATCCAGCCAAAAACCAATGAGGTCTCCAAGGGAGACAGAAATCTACAGCAACTGCATGATGAGACAGATTGAGACGTCTGGCCATACACTGCCTTTCAGAATTTTGGGGCACAATTAATAGCATTTCAAACTGTTGGTCACATCACGTTTTGTTGATTTTGTAGGCAGGGGTCAGCAACATATGGTTCTTTTACTGACCTGTTGCGGCTCCACAGCAGAATTAGATCTCTAGGTAAAAATAAAATAATCCTCCTTTGCAGTAAAATAAAACTCTGCTGATCGTTCAAACACCGTTTTAACAGTAAATGGTCTAAAACACTGGAGTAACCGCTAATTCATGCTTTAACCCTGAGCTAGTAGCTAAACAAACAGCAAAGAGAAAAATTTAAGACAAACATCGATAATGTGAAGACGAATGGACTTACTTGCATTTATAATCACTTCAGTTGGTTTTCTGATGCATTTAATCTACAACGAGAAACTGTCAAACACTAAAAAGTCGTGAGGCTGAAATCAGCTGCCCATTCGCCAGCTTCTCGTTCAAATTTTCCTGTTCCACCTTAAAAAGTGCATTTCCATTCTAGTGCCAAGGGCATCAATAAAGGTGGAAAATTCGAACAAGAAGCTGGTGTAAAAAGTCAAACGTTGAGACATTTTACAAGAAACTATTCTACTTTTGAGGAAAGGTTTCCTGCCAGAGATGTGAGAAAGGAGGCTACAGCTTAGCTAAAGCTTAAAGCAGAGCAAAGTAAGTCTGAAGATGTAAAGACAGCTGGATTTAAGCTCAGTAAAAAGATTTCTCAGTACATGTAAACTCTCACTCTGATTTCTTTCAGATTTTCTGCGCATGTGCGAAACAGATATAACTGAAATAAGCGAGCAGCATTGGCGTGAGATGGTAGTATCACTTTTCTGGTGAGAAGCTGGACCCAAACATATGCTTGATGAAATGAAGGATTTAGATATTCTTCATCTTCTAGATGATGTATGCTCACATTTTCAGGCAAAGTGGCCCAATATTTAAAAAAAAAGCCATGGTGTGAAGTTTGAGTTTTACACTATGTTTACGTTACGTCTTCTTCTGTGAGTTTATTGGCTGGTTGCAAAGCAGAAGTCTGATTACTGTCTGACTCATGTAGACTAGGAGTTTCCCATTATCTGATTACTCAAGTGTATGTAAACGCTTTGATTGGATTACTGACAAAATCTGATTTTCTGCAGTTATCAGATTATTAAGCGCATTTAAATGCACTCATTGTTTTACAGAAGTTTTAAGAAACTTTTATATTTAGGCCAAATATATGTTTAAAATCAGTTCACGTTGGACGAGTATGTGCAAAATAGTCCCCAAAGCATATTTTTCGGAGTACCAATTGTACCGTCATCTACATTACATATAAAACTCAGAAAACACATCAAGGTTTGTTTTGGATATTAAATAATAAACTTCATTAGAATCAGCCTTTCACACAGTAAGGCGTCAGATGAAACCAGTATCACAGGTGCAAATATTTGCACAAGTAATTTAAAAACTATTAAATTACACAGCAACAAAAACCTCCTTCACACTTTGTTCATACAAGCAGACGGCTTTTCTAGACATTACTCAGAAATGTCTTGGAGGCTTGTGGAGCTGGATGGACACCTCTTTCAAACCTTTTGTTCCAGCTTGTCTGTGCCAAAGGTCGCGATTAGTCCTAATTTATTCTCACTTCATTGAAAAGTCAGAGTGAAAGTAAAATATTATACTCTAGAAAATGAAGGGACTGAAAATATGTCAAATTATTATCTTCAATTTCACTGTATACTGAGATAATAAAGTATGTATGTGGCAACATGAGAACCATTTTTCTTCAAAAGTTCTTCCACACAGATGTGAGCAGTCTAGGCACAAATGCTGACTGCTTCCATTTATCTGCACTGCTGCCCTTGGCTGTTTGGGAAAACACTGCAGGCACCAGTTTTCTACCCTATCAGTCTGCCAAGCATAAAATAACTCAAACACATGATTATTGTCTGCATACGCTGTTAAGCATCGCTCTGTAGGCTAGACGGCCTCCGACATGATGTAACAAACTGGAAGGGGATGGAGGAATGCAACTTCCATTAGATGCAGCGACACGAACCAAAACAACATCTGATTTGTTTGCAATTTAATACAGAACTACTTAGGGACAAAAATGTGACGAATCCCTTTTAAAAACACCAGTTAGACGAACACCGGTCAGTCTGTCACACTGAGCCACATTACAGACGCCATTGATCATGGAATATTTATCTAACCCCAAACCTGAACAACTGAACTGTTAAATATTTCAACAGAAGCTATAAAAAAATGTTACACTATCAATTCTTTGAAATCTTTGATCAAATCTTTGATCTTCAGTATCAGTCCACAGCTTTCAAGAAATTTCTTATTTTTTACATTATTTAATTATAGTCGCATGTAGACTATGAAATAACACAAAATCGTGTGATTATTATCCCTTAAACAAGTCTTAATATCCCCCTTTTCCCTGATGCAGCTTTGCACACTCTTGGCATTCCTCAAGCAGCTTCATGAGGAGCCACCAGGGATGCTTTTTTCAACAGGCTTGAAGAAGCTCCACATATGCTGAGCATTTGCAGCCTGCTGAAAACTACTTGCATTGAAAAAAAGATTTTGCATGGAAAATTTCACTATTTAGACTTTTTCTTTTTGGAATTGAAGTTGAAAAAAGACCTCTTATATCCAAAATAGCAATAGGGAAAAACATGTTTGTAATGTTAATGTAAACAGATTAAGGTATGAAATTCTGGCACAATGTAAACAACATCTGGTATTTTCAATATATGTTAAAAAAGCAGCCTTTAGATTGCATGTGCCAAACACTAGGCCCATAGGCCAAGTCAGGCCCATGAAACAGGCCTATTCAGCACATAAAATTAGTTTAATTTTCTATTATTATTATTAGTTTCACCCTGAGCTTCACTACAGTCCCCAGCATGCACTGCAATATAGCGTGTTGTGCTCTATGTGCCAGTAGTCACACAAAAAGATACTTGGTGTCTAGTTAAAGTTTTTAAAAACCTACCTTCTGAGGTTATGTAGAATGTAGAAACTGTAGCTAATGTAGAAACAATTCATTTCTATGTAAAATGATTTTTGAATAGTTTGAGAATTTTAGTGTCTATTTTGTTGTTGCAGTTTTGACCCACAGATTTGTTGAGATTTTTTAATATGGCCCTTTTAGCAGATAAAGTAGTGAAGCCCCTACTTTAAACTACAGCGCCTTTAAGATTCCTGAAAAAAATGTTCAGCCTGGTGTGTCCACACTTTTGACTCGTTCTGTAAATGAACAAGGTTATGCTAGAGGGCAAGCAGCATTTAGTGATAACAATGTTTCAGCACTTTGATTTTCCCAGAACAGTGTTGGACTAGATCAACAGTAAGAGCAGCTGAAAAGCCTGCTCTAAAACTCTGCCAGCTGCAGGATATTTCTGAGGGTCCCTCAGATACACACACAGAACTCCAATTATTTGAGGTGTGGAAGAGTGCATGTGTTGGCTGTGCGTTCTATGTGCGTGGCGCAGGAGGTGGAGGAGGAGGAGGACGGATTTTACAACTTGCCGCCCAACTGTGTGTTTAACAAGTGTCTGACAACTGATCGGTTTTAGCCTGTCTTCAAAGGCTGTGCCAAATGCCGCACCAGCGAGCAAAAAGCTCTTAACCAAAACAGAGCCCTGCTAACACAAGCTGCTGGGTCTGCCGACTCATTTTTTATTCCATTGTTTGACATTTTCTGCCGAATGCGTTGAATGGGGACTTTAATAGCAGTGCACTCATAGCTGCCTACATAAGCTTCTGTGCTGTAGATCAGGCGGGCAGTGAAGTTCAGTGATACAAGTTTGGCAACTGTGTGACAAAAATTCAAAACACGAAGCGTGAGGGGGAGGCGGCGAGTGCGCTTCGACAGTCACAAGTTGAATAGTCCCATCACAACAGCATTTGACCCAGCATGCAAAAAATAGCACTGACTTCTAAAGCTCCTGACTTGCTGACAATCACCACAGCTCAGCTGAGGCAGAGCAGTCTCAGGATGCACTTTCGGCCAAGCGGGTAAAGTTTCTAAGTGGTCTGGCGTCTGTCTATTGTGTAAATGACGAGGTCATCTAAGTATGCTGTACAATTCGGGACAACGTTGATGATTTAGCTTCTGGGTGCATCTTGACTCCAAACGGCATGAACACATATTAAAATAAATCTGACTGACGCACCAATGAGCGCGAACAAGCTGGGAGAAAGAGAAGAAAGTTGGTTGGTTGGAGACTCACCGTTAGCAGAGTTTATGGAGCTCAGACCCAGGAGAAGTAGCACCAGGGTCCAGCGGGTTCTTTCCCACGGAGGCACCTTCCTGCAGCCCCGCAGCCTGCCGGCCATCACCAAGCCTTCAGCCGCCTGGGGCATGAGTGTGTGAGTCTGCCAGCCTCCGAAACTCTGCCCGCCACACACACACTGTGATGTCTCCACTGCTACTCCACACTGATGGCCCGGCTGTGGAGGGAGGAGAGAGAGAGAGAGAGAGAGAGAGAGACAGAGAGAGGAGGAGGGAGAGAGAGAGAGAGAGAGAGAAAGAGAGAGAGAGGGTGTTACACAGTCACTGGCTCTCTCACTCTCTCTCTCACACACACACAGTCACATAGCCTCACACACGCACACACAAGCAGTGCTGCCTGCGTGTTTGGGCCGCCCCACTCTGGCCGGACACCTCTCACGGAGAGGACAATAAAAGGAGCAGCGGATCCCTGCGGATAGGACCGAGGCCCCGCCCACAGGGACCCCACTGTCCCGCTCACGCATAGGGGAGGGAGGGCTACTCTCTGAAAGGAGGCCAGAGGGGCCTGGGGAGTGAGGGGTGAGGGGGATGTATGGGGGCGAGAGAGGGGTCTGTGAGAGGCTGCTACTCTGACCCCTAAAGACAGGCACAAACACAGAGAGAGAAAGAGCGCTAAGCTCTCCACATGCCTCCTTAACTCTCCGCATCCATCCGAATGCTCCTTCACGTCTCCCACCGACAGCTGCCTTTCAGTTTCAAGAAGGATGATTAGCAGGGGAAGAGCTCCTTCATTGCGAATGCTGGCAAATAGATGAGAGAAGCGACTGTGTAAATGTTGTGACTTGCCGCTAAGTGACTTGACTGCTTGAGATTTCAAAAAACAGTTTTCAAAAAATGCAACGTTTTCAAAAAATGTACCCATGTATCTTCAACAAATCTTCTTCTTCTTCTTTCGGCTGCTCCCTTTAGGGGTCGCCACAGCAGATCATCTGCCTCCATCTTGCCCTATCCACTGCCTCCTCTACTTTCACACCAACCATCTCCATGTCCACCTTCACTACATCCATTAACCTTCTCTGAGGTCTACCTCTTCTCCTTCTACCCTGCAGCTCCATCTCCAACATGCATCTTCAACAAATCAGTTCAGATAATCTGCAGATAATCTAAAGGGGCTACAGTGTACTGGCTAAATAATATGAGACCAAAATGGACTGCAAATTTAGCTCACAGCCCAAAGACCAACCAAGTTTGCTAACTGAAATGTAACGTCTTTGGTCTGTGATGCTAATGTAGCTAACGAGAAATGCAAGCTTTTACGTATACAAATTAGCATCATGGAAACTTCGCACCATAAACCAACAGACGTAGCTCAATTCTGTGAAGTTGTAGAGCAGCAGCATCATAACACGATCATTTTGTACCTTCACCAATTTGGTTTTATATTATTGAAAAACCTGACTGTCTTTAACAAAACACTTCATGGGTATTTACTATACCTTTCACTTCACGTTTCATTTAAAACATTTTTAATGAATTCAACAGATATTTCAACTAAGCATCTATTAAACTCACCGTAATTTTACCTACCCTTAAACCTGGCCCTAATATTAACCTCAGCCTTAACATCATAAGATTTTCCCAAGTCATTTTGGGTTGTTTGTTTGGGTTCATTCATCACGAAATTTACATTTATATATATATATATATATATATATATATATATTTCTGAATACATATAACAATAAATCTTCTATCTTACATCTATTGTCCATACTTTAGCCCATTTAAACAGACAAAGGGGGGAATTGCTCAAACTGGATTTTCTGCTAAAATCATGCGTTAACTAATCGCTGAAAGTCAGAGGAAAACTTTTGGCTATACACTTACAATCCAAGGTCAAATATGGCAAAGCTGGAATAATTATCACGGGATAAGTAGCTGAGCACAGACCCACAAGCCCCTGCTGAAGGCTCCTTTTTTATGCGTTTGCTTAAGTATTTCCTCCTCCACTCATCAGGGTGCTGACATTTGAGTGACATGTTATTACGGCCTGGTTAGGCGCACAAAGCAGCCAGTGAAAACACACAACAGTGAAAACCGCACATAACAAAAGGCATTCACACGTCAGGTGATTATAAGCCTCACCTCCGGGCCATGGCACGCCCCTCCTGGCTCTAATCTCCCGTGGAAACACCCCCCTCCCCACAAAAGTTCCCCCAGTCCCACAGCAAAAGACTTTCTGGGAGTTACAAGTTAAGCCGATTAAGCACGCTATTACAGAGATTACATCAAGTCGGTCGTAGCGGTATTTCACGTAAGGAATAATTGGGCTGGCATCTTCCGCAGTGTGACTGGGCTACCCGTGCTGTAAACATGCCCGTCTCTTTCTGTTGCAGCTTATAAGTGTATGCATGCACTTGTTTTTAAATACACTGTGAGGATGTGGAGTCATGTCCCCAAGACCTTTGCTCAAATATTCAAACGTGTATACAGGGCTGACTGAAATACTGTAATACTAAAGGCATTCGAAGCTGTTTTATTTAACATGTAAATGGTCACCCCAAAAGGTTATGAACTATATTCTGTAAGTCTTTGCAATATTTTCTTGTTAAATGATCTGCTTTGAGATTTGATCACAGCTAAGACATTCTGGATATTAATCTGAACTTCATCATCTTTCCACAAGCTGGATTCTGTAGAGCAGAAACAGGATCGGTTTGTACATCTTCAACAAAATGGTTTCATACTATTGAAACAAGTGACGCTGTATTTGGAGAGTACACTTCATGGATATTTAACATACTTTTTACTTCATATTTTACTTTTAAATGAATTTCAACTAAGCATCTACTGAACACACCTTACTTTGACCTAATCCTGGGCCCTAATATTAACCCCAACCTTAACATCAACCCAAAACCATAAGCTACAACTGACACTGCTGACAATTAACAGACAGTTTGCTAACAATTTAGGACAACCCTAACCCTTACTCTGCTCCTAAATTTAACCCTGGTCTCAATCCTAACCCTAACTTTAATCACAACCTACACCCAAAACATAATATATATATATATATATATATATATATATATATATATATATATATATATATATATATATATATATATATATATATACACATTACTTCAATTATAGCTTATAATATAGCTTCAATTACCATATAGGTGCATATATCGCTGCTCCAGGAACAAAACCTCTTTCTTCAATCTTTAAAATGGTAAGTTTGGTAACACACTTTGCTTTCAATATAAGTCAGTGAAAGCAGGACCCCCCCCCATGTAATTTTGGGAGGTTCATTTATCACGAAGTACACACAATTTGTAGTTTTCAAATTATGCCAAAAACTGAAAAATTGAGATACGAGGTTTTGTTCCGACGTATATACATGTATGTTGTATATGTAGTGTGTGTATAAATAATATATATATATATATATATGTGTGTGTGTGTGTGTGTGTGTGTGTGTGTGTGTTTGTGTATATATGTGTGTGTGTGTGTGTGTGTGTGTGTGTGTGTGTGTGTGTGTGTGTGAGAGTGTAAACTTTATTTTGATGAATGAATCTGATTTTAAAAAGCACTTCACAAAGTTAAGACAAATTACCACTGTTATCTCTATGTATGAATGTATGACACAAAGTACATAACGACAAACACATTTAACCAGCAAAAACCAACACATTAGAGAATCCAAACAGAAGGAGGAGCACAGCCTGTATAAAGCTTGAGGAGACGTTTAAAAGGACAAAAGAAGGTAAACTGAACCTGTGACTAATGAGCTTTTTAACATCCGACCCAACAGAACTATCACTCTGCTTCATCACTCGCTTTTATTTGCCTGATTTCTCTCATCGCTTTCGGTCCCTGACGCGTCTCCCACTCCAGTGCTTCTCTCCAGAGTACTGGAGCCATCGATCATCTCCATTCAGAGACAGAGGAACCTGCAGGAGGAGATGAATCACTTGGCCTTTTCACTCTCCTCCTCTCCTCCTCTCCAGCCTGCTGTGTACCCCACAGACCCCCTCTGCTCCTTCCTGCCATTCCCTCTCTTCTCTCGCCATGGCACTCTGCGCAGCCTCTGGAGGCGGATGAGTGAGAGAAACTGTTGTGTAAAAGAGAGAGAGAGAGAGCAAGGGGAAAGAGAGAGAGAGAGAGAGAGAGAGAGAGAGAGAGAGAGAGGGAACCAGAGTGGGAAAGACAAAAGGATAGAGGGACATAAGTGAGAAAAAGAGAGAAAGATAGGAACATAAAGAGTGACAGAAGAAAAGTGAGAGAAAGAGGCAGAGAACATGAGAGAGAGATCAAAAGACAGAGTGTGAGAGAGAGAAGCCAAGAAAGAAAAAGAGTGTGTGATGGGGAGAGAGAGAGAAGGAGAGCGTGTGAAAGACTGAGGAATAGAGAAGGAAAGATGAAGATAAAAAGGGATAGAAAGCAAGAGAGAGAAAAGTAGAGTGTGATAAAGAAAGCAAAAGGGAGATAGATAGATAGATAGATAGATAGATAGATAGATAGATAGATAGATAGATAGATAGAATGAAAAGAGGGAAAAGAAAGGGAAAGACAGAAAGAGAGAAAGAAGGGAGAAAGAGAGCAAAAGACGGAAGAAGAGAAAGGAGAGAAAGAGAGAGAGAAAGGGAAGAATGAGAGCGCAAAAGACGGAAGAAGAGAAAGAAAGGAGAGAATGAGAGAGAGATAAAGACAGCAGAAAAGATGAGAAAAAGAGAGAAAGAGAAAAAAGGAGAATGTGAGAGAGCAAAAGATGAGGAGAAAGAAGAAGGAGAGAGGCAGAGGGAGAGAAAGAAAGAGCAAGAGAATGAGAGAGAGGGGGGAGGGAGAAGGGGAGGAAGGGAGGGAAAGAGAAAGCAAGAGAAAACAGCAGTAGAGAGAGAAAAAGAAGGGAAAGACAGAGGGAGAGACTGCAGGATGGGGGTAGGGGGTGCAGTGAAGGCAGTACACAGTGGTGCATGTCAGAGCAGGACGGTGCAGCGCGGTGCTCGGTGGTCCGTCTCTGGTGCTGTCACTGCTGATTTTCCGAGCGTGTGAGATTAGATGTGATGGGGTGACCTCTTTGGAACACGGCTCATGGCGGGCTGTGAGAGGGTCAGCACCGCTCACACACTCCCTCTGAGCTCTATCAAGTGCCCAGTGTGAGGTCAGCCTGCCCTGCTGAAGCCCCCGCCAGGAACTGTCCGCTCAGGCTGGTCAGGAACGAGTGATTCACTCTACTTCCATAAACAAGCCTTACCCATCCTCGTGTACATTCACCAAGACACTTTATCTTTGTGTTTAACCCTCAAAAAAAGAAAATCATCGTTTATATCGTTTATTTCTTACTTGTAACTCGTAACAAGAGGAGAAATTCTCTCAAAATAACAGACTCTAAACTTCTATTCCATGCCAGGTTTGTGTCTGTAAGCAGAGGAGATGCTTACAGATGTTAGAAATAAAGGAGTTATGCAGGTACATTTTTCGTTCATCAACAACAGCGAGCGCGTTTACACGATAAATACATACTTACTGCTAACTGCAGAAAATCTGATTTTGTCAGGAATCTGATGTTTACATGCACTTGAGTAATCAGATAATAGGAAAACTCCAGGTCTGCATGAGTCAGGCAATAACTGGATTATCCAGCCAATAAACTCATATACGATGTGACTCCAACTTCATGCTGTGGCTTTTCTTAAAAACCATTGCTCCACCTAAAAATATGAACATTTATCATCTAGAATTTGAAGAATATTGAAATCCTTCATTTTGTCAAGCGTGTAGTCGTCAACGCTGCTCGCGCATTTCTGGTATTGTGGTCTGTTTCGCACAAGCGCAGACTGAGAAATCTGAAAGAGTAAGAGTTCACATGCACTGACAAATCAGATGACTCGGATAAACTCCTGATCTCTTAATCACATTTCTAGATCAGAGTATAGAGTTTACATGACCATTTGAATAATCAGATGACTGCAGAAATCCGATTATGATCAGATCACTGACTGCATGTAAACGCCCAATGTAAATGTTCCCTAGAAGGCACAACAATGGCTTTGTCACGCATCCTTCTGTCCTCGATTCTCACCAAGACTCCATCTCCCAGAACCCCTTGGGAGATCACATGACCGAACTTCCTCATTCATCCAATCACTGAGTATTGAGTCTTTCCACGCCATATGACTTGCTAAGTTTAGTTAAGTTTAAAAGCCCGGGCTTTAGCTTAGCCAGATTGCGAGGTACTGCTTCTCCTGTAAAGCTACTGAACATTTCTCTGGCGTTTTTGTGATATGTTTTTTGTGTTTGGACTGTTTTTCAGGATTTCTGGTTTTCCCCTTTTGTCTTTGCCTGGTTATGGTTGCCTTTTTGTACCTTTTTGCTGTTTTGGATCTGACCCACACCTGTTTACTGACCACGATTCTTGTCAAACCATTTGATATTAAAGCCTCATCTTTTGGTTTTTAACTTTCTGTCCCATAACAAGCTTTGTGCACCTTAAATAAGTTGAGGTGAAAAGTATAAATTTGTACCTTTTGATAACCGAATGTTTTAAACAGAGCAATAAAATAAAAAGCCTGGAGACGAGACTGTTCCACCTTAAATGGTGCAGCAGTAATATTCTGGCGCTTTAGGCATCAGAACTGCTGGCTAAGGTGGAATGTGAAAGTTAGCCAGCTACACTACAGAGACATTAGCAATTTTATATGCTTGTTAGGAATAAAACGACCATAATACAATAAACTAAGATAAAACAATGGTTATTGTAATTTTTAACAAATTTTAATTTGTGGATTTCTGTGGTTGCTCGTGCAGCAATCTTGCCGGTTTTTCTTCCTTTTTTTTTTAACACTCCGTTTGGAGTGTGTCTCTGAAAAACCTTGGAGGACCATGTAGCCCTAACACTTTGCCCCACCCCTCTAGCTCAACAAAAATCGGGACACGCTACCCCTAGACATGAAAACGGAGGGCTAAGGGCTCAGTGGGAGGGGCGAGGGGTGAAATAGGACTGGGCCTTGCTTTCAGTTTTTCAGAGAAATCTCCAGGGATGTTTTTTCCAAAGTTCAGTCTTAGGAGTTGCATTTTCAGCTTATTACGGATGAGGGATGGACAGTCCACTGTTCTGAGAACACCAGCAACTTCTTTGCTTGATTTGCATATTTTCTTTCCTTTACTCAGTGAGGGCTTCTTGACAACTACACATCCTTCAGACCCACCCACTCTTAAAAAAGATACTTCTTTAAGGGTTCTTTAGTAAAGAAAATGGTTCTTAAACACTTAAAAGGTTCTTTGCAACATGTTCTTTGGTTCTACATAGAACCTTTATGAAAAGGGTTCTATAGAACACCAAAAAGGGTTCTTCTATTGTCATGATGTCAAAGCTAGTAACAAGAGAGGAACCCTTTTTGGTGCTATACAGAATCATATACAACACATTCTCCATAAATCCGAAGAACCATTTAATGGGAAAGATACTTGATGCATGCAAATTGGTCTTTGAGTGCTCATGGTTCTACATAGAACCACTGTCTTTACTAAAGAACCCCTGATGAATTTTTTTTTTAAACACCAGTTTTGAAAAGTTTTGACTTCTAATAGTGCAATTAGATTATCGTGTCTCATCTTATCCTGATAAACATCAACCAAAAAAACTGAAAAACTTCTACTTAATGGCGTTTGACTTGAAAGAAATGAAGGGTGGTCTCTGACTTCAGCACCGTGCTGTATTTTACTGTCACTTTGAATCTGATGAAGACTTATTGCCGTGTACAGTCTTGTTCTGTTGAAATGAAAACTCTTCCATTTCTCTTTATTTCGCCAAGTTTTTCTCCACTTTTGACACTGAAACATGGAAACAGAAGCGCAGACTCACAGCTGTGCACACAAAATGTAAATCAAATGTAATGTATGTATGTTGTTATAAAAAATGTATGTTTTTACATACCTGTGCAATTATATAATTACATGATGACGTTAAACAAGCATGGAAAGTTCATCAAATGTACACCAAAATGACTATTAAGAGTTAAGCCTGCACACTGTGTGTGGTTAAACAGCACAGTGAAGGGCTTCTCGCTTACACAATGAAGAGAAAACAACACACTGAGAGGCAGGGAAAGCGAACATGCATTGCCTGGGAATCAGCAGAGCACAAAACCCAAATTTTCAGCCTCTGCTCAGCGCATCAATGTCACATCAGCGGTTTTATTGCCGTTGGAAATGTAATAACCTATCAAAACCGTGCCAAACAACACACTCAGGCCTGTTAAAGCTTATTCGCCTGGTGGAAAAGGGAGTGATAACTGAAGATGCACGCTTGTACTGCAGATTTACCGCCAGACTACTGGGGGTAGATGTGGGGGGGCTGTTTTGGGAGGTTGCTTGCCCAACTTCTGCGCTCCCTCGCGCTGGGAGAAAATAAGCGAGACGAGTGCAAAACTCTCAACTCGACTCTGGAAAGAAGAGCAACGGTGAAAATGGCCATGGAGACACACGTTCTTGAGTTACAATGACCGCCGATGGAATGCACGCTCTGAGCAATGTTCCGCTTCACGGCAGCGTTGACCCCTGGGACTGTGAAATTTCAGTGGTGGGGGAGTTTTCTTTTTGCTGGGCTTAAGGTTTAACCCCTTAAACTCTAAGGACCCGTCGGCGAGTCTAGACTTTGATTTCTCATTTTTAGGCCTACTTACTACTTCAACAGAACTAGTTCAACAGAAGTTCCTGAACAATTCAGTTGTTAGTGGTTCACAAGCCAAAAATCAAATGAAACCTGGTCACTAATTAACATTGTACAAACTCCATGTTTCCATCAACACTTCATTAACTGTATCAAGTCGTCACAGATAGACTTGTGTGATTTCTGGCACTGTTTGACATACTATTATCTAAAAAAAGGGAGAAAAGTATGTTGCATAACTAAACATAGTAGCAGCCCCCTTGAAGGCAGTATGTCACAATGTCATTGAGTACATAGAGTACAGTGTAAAAGTCAGAGACCCCCCCTGCCCCTACATTACTTAGCTTCCGGTCAAAACAGCCCTTAACAACAAGTTCTCCCTTTTTATTCCAAAAGTTTCCAAGAAGTTGAGCTTAAGAAATGATTAAACGATTAATAGGACTCTTAATAACCTTGCAGGAACCAATAGAGCACCAACAACAAAGTGTGATGCCCCTTAAAGCTTTCATCTTTGAGAGAGAGGAGGAAATCAAGCTACTTCAGATCTGAAAAAATCCACAGACGTTTCTGTCCATCCTTCCACTCAGCGCTGGAAGGATGTCTAGCTGTCAGGAAGCCTCACTGTGAAAAGGAAACAGACAAATTTGCCAATCAGACAAAGAAGCTACTGGTGTGCTCAGGACAATGGACTGACCAGTCCAGAGTCCAGATCTCAACATCACTGAATCTTGGTAGGGGTGGGGAAATATGTTGATATTTTGTCATTATTGTGATAAATGATGTCACGATACTCTTTGTGAGCACATCCTGGTTTTTGCCACTACTTAAAGAACATTGACAAACTACATGCTCCTTTACAAAGGGAGGATAATTAGGCCTATTTATTGGATTTGGTGCAGTGCAGTTTGTAAATTGCTGAATAAAAATGATGGTAATTCTAGGTTTGTTATTACTACTGTAATATTTTTATATGTGGCACTACAGGTTCTATTTTGTCTGTTCCAACTTATTCAATCTCAGAAAGACATAATATTGTGATGTATATAAGGTATCATGAAAATATATGATGTATCATTTTTTGCTGTACTACTCATCCCTAGCGTTTAGGGTTACTTGAATCATGAGAAGCAGAAAATGCAACCAACTTCTAAGACTGAACTTTGAAAGTGGGGAAAAATATCCCTGTAGATTTTTTTTAAACGAAGGAAAAGAGAGTACACAGTAGACAGTGAAATGAAACTGCTGTTGAGGCTGCTGTGTAATTTTCATTTAAAGTTATGTTTTATTACGGACACTAAAAAGTGCATGACTTGCAATTCGGCCCAATTTCTTATTTTTACCCCTACCCCTTGTTTTTGTCTCACCTTGCCCCTTGGAACTGAGTTACAAGGGGTAGCAGCTGAAATTTTCTCCAACAAAATGGGACCAGCTGCTAAAAACAGCTACTAGCGCCGCTCTGTAGGCAGCCCAGCCCGTCTTCAGGGATAGCATAAGATGGTAAAGTTGAGCAGCCTCACTGCTCTTCTTTAGTTAAATTTAGGGAATCATATGCCTTCAAAGAGGGGGATGTGACAATTATTTATTATAACTCACCCCTCATTCTTTAGTGACATGAAGCTAAAGTCAGCTATTCGGCAGCTTCTTGTGCAAATCTTTCCGTCCCACCTTAAATAGAGCAGCAGTTACATTCTGGCGCTTCAGGTGCTGAATGTGAATATGCAAAACGGAGAGGTAAGGGCTAAGTGGTAGAGGCAAGAGGTGTAATAGGATTGGGCCTTAATGGCTGTTTTGTTGAGAAATTCATTCAATGAATGGCATTCTCTGACTTTTGCACAGTAAACAATTTGAGATTAGTTAACAACAACTTCCTTTACAAACATTACAAACACCAAACATGCTTTGGCCGAATGACCACATTTGGGGTAGGATAAAGTATAAATGTTATTATTGTCAGAATCATTGCTGTAAGATTAATAAGGCAATAATGCTGACAGAGATTAAGGGGTTAAGAGTTCGTTCCCAGAGCTGTGTGTGTGAAACCCGTTCGCTTCCTTGAGCCCCAACAGCTGCATGCAGGTGGGAAACCCAATCGGGATCCCACCACCCACAGGCCTGAGATCATCGGCGTCCCGGGCCAGCTAGTGACAGGGCCTTCCTTCTGGCTCTGTCCACTGCACTCATCGCCTCCAGCGCATACACACACACACACACACACACACACACACACACACACACACACACACACACACACGCACACATACACTCCCTTGCCCTCTCCAGCGCTGGGGCCCCAGACGCCACCTCATGATCACATCATCAGCGAGGCCTAAGAGAGTGGGAGAATACTGTCAGGTAACTATGGAGACAGAAAGAGCCATATGAAATGGGCTGGATGAATAAATGGAGGAGATGTCCAGTGTAGTGAGGTAATCACTCATCCGCAATAGCCCTAGAGGCAGGGTCACTGATGTTTCTAAAAAGAAATGTGTCACTAATTCAAGGCTCAGAAAAGACTGTTGTGCGCAAATAAAGTGCTTTCGAATCAAATGACTTCACATTTACAATAACGTCCACTATTCAGTTAAGCAAGGCAGCCTTCAGACGATGCCTTTGCTCCTTTTCTTTTACTTCACATCTAACGTTTAAACTACGCTTTTAAGTTGAAAAACCATCAACGTTTGTGCTGAGCGCCCATGAAAGAGCACCATACATCATCCACCACTGAATAATGATGTCCTCTCTAGTCTATTCGCCCAACATTGAGGAACATTGTAAGCAGTTACATGCAAACGTTTAAACACCCCTAGTCAAATTTAATGTTCTGTTGATTTTCTAAGTGAAAATAAGTTAATCCATCTACTAAGTTATTATAAATAAATTAAGCTATTTATAATTTCTATTTATTTTGCAGCACTTAATAACTTGGAAAAAAAAAATCTAATGTGTCATAACGTTTTACACAGGACATATTTTATCCATACTGCTATCTATACAGGTGAACGCAGCTGCAGTACAAAACTTTTCTGAACCTTTCCACTTTCCTTAGTTCCAGTGTTGCTTGACTCATGTTATCCAAATCGAATACATTGTTAAATATGTTGAATGGACGCAGCTACAGGCCAGTAACTACAAAAGCATGTTAGCTCACGCACTGGTCTCAGTTGAGAATGCAATTTCAAGAGGAAACACTGAAGTAGACCTGGTGTAATAGTTTATACTAAAAACAAGTTTTAGGCCAAAACTTTATAACCAAACTATCCAATGCAATTATAACCAAAACAATGTCTCAGGTATCAAGCCATGCATTCATAAGTTAACAGGATGTAGGTTTAAGAGCCATTAATTGCTTTGGATGTCTGGTTCCAAGTACTATAACAGTGAACAAGTCTGACTCTGCACATTTCACACCAAACTGCACTGAATGATTGTGTTTACATCTAAACCAATAAATAATTAAGTCATTTTGCTAAATCACTGGAGTTCCCCTTTAAGTCCACACTTAAAAACAAAAATTGCTGATTCCATTGACTTACATTAAAAGTATTTTTTGCCTTCTCCTGCAAAGTTACAACAGAGATATATAAAGTAATAAAAATGGTTACTGTGGCCATCATTTGAACACTAGTGCATGAAGGGTAAACACTATACTGAGAATAGAACGATGTCTAACTTTTCCCGGGACAGATTACTGATTTATACAAATACACACTAACACACTAACAGCCAATGTAACTTGGACTAACAAATGCTCAAAATCCAACGTGTAACTGTTCCTGTCAGCAAAGGGAAACTCATAGCTTTCATGCTTTCACAGCCGCTTAATTTCTCTGTAACCCCCATGTACACACGCCCAGCAGCAGGCAGGTTCTTGAGAGAGCTTGACTCCAGCGCTCCGCTTTCAGTCTCTCCTGCTCTCCAACAGTGAGCCATTGGTGAGGGAGAGACAGAAAGACAGGCCTTCATGAATATGCAAAGCCAGCACAATGGGAAGCCAAAGAGCATTCTCCAAACCATTGAGGCTTTGAAGTCAAAAAAGAATGGCGGGCTTAAAAAAAAAAAAGAAAGAAAGAAAGAAAGAAACTTCTCAAGAGGAATAAGAAATTGCCACAGCAAGGATGTCTCTGAGGGGAGAGGGAAAGACAAGAAGGAACAGAACGCAAAGAGGCGCAGTCAGTTCCCTCTCTCTCTCTCTCTCTCCGGAGAAAAAGGTGTTTTCTTGAACGCGGTTTAATGAGGGAACAGTGTCAGCTTGCCTCTCCATGGGAATCACATCATAATAAAACAGAGCAGAGACTGTTTAAGAAAAAAAAAAATTGCATCATCAGTCGAACGCCGGGGAACACGAGTTTCTATTTCTGAGTACAGTCGTGAACAAGTGAAGTCTTGCACGCTCCCCTTGCATTCAAATGGAAGCTAGGTTGATTTGCTTATGTGATCTTAGTGCAAGTAATTGGCAAACGACGGCGCTTCATCAGGACCGCGAGACTCCGCACACGCATTCATCAAACTGTTTACAGAGCCTCGCTTGACAGCCAAAGTCAAATTCGCATAGGCTGCCCATCAGGGCTGCATCTGGGCTTGAGCGCTTGCCAAAAGAACATAATGTATCTTCATATTTTTTCTTTATGAGTTTTTCAGCCACCTCAAGATTCGCAGGTCATAATTATGCATGAGAGCGAGAGCCGCAGGCCCACGCTAAGGCGTGCGTAAGCGCCATGAAGTTTGCAAACGTTTCACCTGCAGGCTGCTCAGGCCCTGAGCTTGTTCCGTCACTTACAGCAAATGGTACCATCACCAAAGCAAACAAGTCTCAAGGCGGGCACCACTGTTAGCAGAATAACGAGACACTAATTAAAATGAGTGAATTCAGCTGATAATTGATTATAATCTTCATAGCAAAGCACCCACACACTTCGCTGTAAAGCAGTGGAACTGCGTTCTCTGGAGCGATGGACCAATACCTCAGGAATCAGATACACTGGAGTAGAACTAATCATCCAACATCAGTACATGACCTCTCTGATTTCTTGTGGCTAAAGGCAATCAAACCCTCAAAGCAATGTTACAACATTGAGTACAAAGCCCTCCTGGAAGAGTAGAGGTTGTTACTGCTACAAAAAAAAATTATTTCTACTTCATTGGAGTATTTTTACCATCTTGGCTGAAAATATGTCTTAATATGTACTGTATCCTAGTACAGACTAAAAAATATAACTGAAAATACAGACTTAATTTGCTCTGCTTTAAGCTTTAGCTCAGCTATAGCCACTTTTCCTGCATCTGTGGCAGGAAACTTTTCCTCAAAGGTAGAACAGTAACTTGTAAAATGTCTCTTGATGTTCGATTCTGGAGCTGAATTCAATTCAGCTTCTCATGCACCAGCTTCTTATTCAAATGTTCCTGTTCCACCTTAAATGCAAGAGGCTCCAGAATGTAACTGCTGCACCATTTAAGGTAGAACGGGAAAATTCCAACAAGAAGCTGGCTTCAGCTTTGTGACTTTTTAGTGTTTGACAGTTTCTCATTGCGGATTAAGCATATCAGGAAACCAGCAGGAGAGCTTATAAATGCAAATAAGTCGGTTCTTCTCCAAAATATTGATGTTCGTCTTAAATCTTTCCCTTTGCCTTTTTATTAACTACTAGCTAGATTCTTGTCTGTGTTGCTATGATGACCAGCAGTCTGCGTGCAAACCTTCAGGGTTAAGGGGTGAATTAGCAGCCATATTAACTCCAGCGTTTAAGAACATTTATTGTTAAAACGGTGTTAGAATGATGACCAGAGCTTTATTTTCCTACAAAGAAGGATTATTTTAATTTTATCCAAGAATCTAGTTCTGCTGTGGAGCTTCAACAGGGAGGTTAAAGAGCTGCATGCAGCTCTGGAGCCTCATGTTGCTGACCCCTGGTCTGCATACTGGGTGGTTCAGGTTAAAACAATAAAATAAGAATTTGCCGCAAAAAAATTATTACTTCATCCCCAGAAAGAATAGTTCAAAAGTTCAACTAGTGCTGTCTGGTTAATGTTAACAACACCGTTATTGTTTTTTTTTGTTGTAATTAAACAGAAAATAAGTAGCTCAGTCAAAACAAGCTATATTCTTTGCACATGGAGTAGCAGTTAATTTTACTAATGCCAGCTAAAATGTCATCTGATATTGTGATACTGTGATGTTTAACGTTATCAATTTTGTCCAGAACCTGTCTGAAGGTCTGTGTTTTGGCTTTAATTTCTATGAACAGATGCACAGTGCACATGGTGAAAGCAGGATGCATCAAACTGTGGATCCCACAGCAGCTTTGAGTCTGAAGAGCTGACGTGGTCACACTGAGGCCAAAGTTCCAGCTTTACTGAAGTTCTCAGAAAGAACGCAGACGGAAGTCAAAGTTGGCCCAGGAAAACAAGCTCTGTCAGAGTGAATCATACGCATACGACATCTCGGTGAAAGGTGCTGGGTGATGGCTGCAGTTGTAAAAACGTGAAAATCACCTCTACGGGTGAGTCATGTGAAAGAAGTTATAACCTGTCTGACTCGGTGGGCATTTTTACTACATGAGCTCTATATTTTTAGAATTCAGCCTTCAAACGTGTGATGGTATGAAACGACGTCTGCGTGAAGGACGACCGCAGACTTGTTTATGTGAACAGGAGGATATGGATATGGTTTTGTCTGAGGCCTGAGACCATGGATGAAGCTCCATAAAACTGACAGTGGCTTCCTGTTTAAAATAATACCAGCAAAGACTGTCATGGACCATACAGTGCATTTCTTTATTTATTCATCAAAGAGGGGTAATGGTAGAGGGGCTGGGAAAGTAAGAACAAAAGTTCAGAAGGGGGCGAATCCAAAGGACCCTTTAATGAGGTTTCCTCATGTCCGATAAAGGGCTATAATGTGGAGAGTAGATTGGAGAAGCAGCTGTCAGACTGCAGCGTCTGGGTTTGATTCTTCTCCAGTCTGAGCTGGTCTTTTGAGGGGGTGTTCACTGTTGGATAATAGAGCTGCAGAGATCGGGGGAGCTGGGACTGCATTCCAATGCACACCATGTCCAATGAAATTCAAAGCGGGCCACAGGGACTGATCCTCAGCTCCACATCTCTGGACTTCATTCAGTGCCCCACACTCATCTTGCACAATGCCAGTCTTATCTTCAACCTCAAAGATAATCACTCAGACCTGAAATTTGGATCCGGACCCAAAAATAGCCCAAGCACATTCTGTCCAGTGTCAACTTATGCTAAGCAACAGCACCAAGTTTTGAATAAACCCAATTTCTGTCTACTGTAGCCTAGACAAATTCATTCTTAACCCAACTACAGGCCAATAAAATTTTGTCCAAAGCTGAATGTAGCCTGACAAACTGCCTAAACCTGACCAATTAAGTCTAATAAAATTGTCTGAACCTGAATTACAGCCCAGCAAAACCTGAATGTGTCCTGGCAAAATCCTGCCTGAACCTGATCATCACTAACCAGAGACCAAATGACCTCACAATCCTGATTGTGCCCGTTAAATTACTTTTTCATGCCGACGCCCATTAAAGGTGAGAGACAGGCTACGAGAAAGATACGAGTCCCATAAAAATTTGAGACAAACCAGAACTTCAACATGAATAGGCAGGGTTTAAACAAACATTTCACATTCCATATGGAATGACGTGAGGTCTGTCCAATAAATGATGTTTTTTAAAGTCATCTATGGAGTAGCAGTTGGGAAAAATATAATTAAAGAAATACACCAATTCCACTCTTCTGATTCTGAAGATCACCACTGCTGAGTAACCTTCAATAAGGTCAACACCGCATGATGTGAAATGAAGTGAACCCTGTTTATTTTACGGAGCTTGACTGGAGCTGTTTGTTGCTCCATTAGCTGGGGAGGAATGTGCCGAGTCCCCCAGGAAGAGCAGAAGAGAAAGAGGAAGTTGTGCCGCGCTGAAACCGCTGAATTCCAATCATTTCAACCATCACAATCACAGGCTCAGAGCATCATGGTAGAACCACCGGGGAATCTTCGTTTCCCACCTAGACTTTACCCGCCCATGGCAAGGCTCCAGGGTTTTGGAGTTTTCCATGCGTAGCAATAGACAACTCTACCAGACAGAAGGGCCATTGATCTTTCATGCATTAAAATGAACCTGCAGCAAAATCCTGCAGTAAAACTTGACATTGACAATTTAGATTTTCTGTATAACCAAAACACTTTTGTTTTGGACACAAAGAATTTCAAGGTTATGGAAAAAGAACAGCATCTCAGCATTCATTTCTTCATCAAAATGGGTTCCTCAACCCATCTTGGAGTCTGTAATATTTAGGGATCCAAGCACTGAAGATGCTGAAACCCTCTTGTAGACCCTTGACGGTACCCTCAGTGGTATGAGTAGCATCCCCCAGCTGGTTTGCCAGATGAACCTAGATATTTATTGTATGCGCAGTAAATAGGACTTTAAAAATGAACAATTATAATGCATTTAAATACTTTGAGCTTGAGATGGATTTTCATATTTTATGTTCTAATAACATCAGTTTGTGTAGATGAGCTAATACTTGAGCTTTTATACCATTCTTGACCCTTCAGAGACATATTTGCCAACAGAAATGACTGACCAAAAATGAATACCTTGCAAAAATCAAGTATTATGTCATAACTAAAACAAAAGCAAGCATCAGAACAAGACTAAAAGGTGGTACAACAGGGGAGCAGACGCTTTTCATGACTACGTGTGTTCATGGTCATGGAGAGCTTTGCAAATTGCTAGTGCCTAGTTAGCTTGTAGAGAGTACTGGGATGCTTTGGTTCGATTAGGGACGGTACGTGGGTCAAAAAGAAGTCAATCTGTTCTGAATCCACCCGCTGTTCAGCCCTTATCTAAGCTCCCCTTTCGGCAGCAGTAGCAGGGAGCCACTTCCATTCACTTACACACGGACCACTGGCCCCTAGCTGGAACAGAGGTGCCCCAACAGGAGACAGAGCTGTGATTTTCCATCGCCAAGGCAACTGGAGCCGGTGGCCAAGAACAGCACTAGCGTTCCCTCTGACCAACCCAGCGCCATAGCCAAGCCTTGCTCTCTTGCTTGCCACTCGCTAATGAGAGGGGCGCCTTGTTTGTGTCAGGTCTGCCTGCCAAATTGTCACAGGTTTCCTCGGGCTATAGCCGAACAGTGTATTTACTTGAAGGGAAAAGGTGCCCTGAATCCATAACTGAAGGAGTCCTAGTGATGCTTGAGGACTGTGATGCTTGAGGAGGTTTAAGACACCACACACAGTGCAGAAGAACTTGTCACGATGGAGACACACTTTGAAAACAAAAAACCTGATTCAGCAGGAAATCCAATTGGCTTTTGTGTGGTGAGGAAAGTGAATCACAAGACCACGAATCACACAGTAAATCATGAAGAGAGAAACATGTCTGACACCTCCAAAAGACAGGGTGTTCACAGCATTACTAACTAGCCGCAGAGCGTTAATACTAATGCCATTTCACACCCACATCCAGTGATGAGAGCGAGAGTGAGGGGGAGCGAGAAGGAGCGAGATCTGGACTCGGAATAATTAGCTGCTGTAAATGTGAAATATCAAAAGTGAGTGAGGTTGGGGTAAAAGCCTTTAGTGCTAATGGTGCGCGCTGGCCGCCGCAGAGACGGCTCTGCTGTGGCTTTACACTAGGCCTTTCACTGAGGAGCCCGGCAACGCCACGGAACAGAGGGGCTCTTGTTTCAGCCTCTTGTAAAACAATATTGCAAAAAGAATCATTACAGCACTTGAGCAATCAACACCCTCCTCCTTGAACCACACACACTCTGCACACCCAATACTGCTTTTCTAACTGCCTCAGAAAGACGAGGAGAAGGAGGGGGAAAGAGGACATTTTCATAGTTTTATCCAAAGAATCCATTTCTAATTCTGCTTAACCCTTAATGATCCGCTAGTGTCCGTTAGGAGCTCCTGAGGAGCTCCTCTGTTGAGAAAGGTCTGACTACAGAGCTGGAGATTTACCCCCGCAGTTTCACTATATTGTTTCAGGCCAGTGGAACACATGCGCAGCAGGACAATTGTGTAATGTAAACAAAGTCCTTATAGGCCGGTCTCCTCATTTATAACGTCTCTGATGTAAACATCGACTGTTTGTGCTGGTTGAATGTGTCGCCATTAGGGTTGAATGATTTGTAAAAGATCTCTAATTGCGATTTTTCTTACTAATCTAGAAGGTATACAGTTCAGGCCCAAGTTCAGAATATCCACCTTTTCTGGCTTGTGGATTAATCCCTGAATGTAGTGTGCCAAATTGCCAGTAAGTTGTGGTTGTGATGTCACAACACATGGAGGTTTGACTGCCTCTGATTGGCATCTACAGGCGCTTCACAACATCTGTCATGTTAGGTTCAATTTCAACACTTAAAACTTAAGACATTTTTGATAACACAGGCTTTAATTAGAAAAAATTACAATTTAAATATGCAATTTAAAAATTGCACTCCTTTAAACTGCAATTTCAACATAAAAACAATCTTTCAGCACTAGTGGCCATGCATATTAACATTCAGGAAGGGATACCGTTGCCAATACACACATTTTTTCAACAAAGATGCATTAAAAAACTTAAGTTTTTTTAGCCTAAAGCTGAACATTATGCTCAGTTTAAGCTTGATTATTGTAAAATTGTATTCCTGCACATGTAATGTAAGTGTACACAAAAAGCCCCCGTATTAAGGGTAAGTTAACTGAGCTATATGTCTACATAACCCCTTAGTTTACTCAGGCCACATCAGCTGTAGTGTAATATATACCCTAAGAATAACTATATGATTTCAAAATAAAGTTTGTTTTAGCTTAAAGCTTAAAATATAATAGCCCAACACAAATGCATTCCTCGTTTATTGGAAACCTACATAAAACGACTGAAATACTGATTAGTCTAAAACTGGCTATGAATAACCAAAACAAGTGTCAGCGCATGCGGTGAATGCCACTGGCTTGACCCTGGCAAAACAAAAACATTTAAGTGGTTAAATATGACTCAGTATTAACTACATAAGAGTAGATATGGCGGTAAGCATCTGATATCTATGCACAATTTCTAGTTACTATGAGCTACAAGTGAGAAGTAATTCATATAAGATGGCATGTTTCTGTTATTCATGGCGATGACTATGAACGAGGATCAATTAATCACAGCGTTCACAGACAAGTCTGGAATGGATCAATATTTATACTCCTGTGACAGGAGCAGGTATGTTCAATTAAAGTCATTTTTTATGCGCTATCAGTGTGAAGAAACACGGACGACTTGCCAAATCCACAGGAGTTTTTAATGAAGGGACTGTTTCTAAGCGTCTGCATTACAATCTGAGGACAATGGCACTCAAAGGCCCTAATTAAAGGCTACTTTGATAGTCCAACAAAGCAGGCTGGACACCAGGGGTCACTGAGCTGCCCTACAAACCCTCGCTGACCCCCACACCTGCCTGACTGCATTAGGCACGATGTGTCCTTGTGCCTCTGACACCTGTGCTCTGATGGCCTGTTTGGACTCACACACACAGCACTGATCTACAGGAGAGCCAGGCAGGCCCACCACACGCCAGGCTTAAAACCAGATTATCACAGGCATTTAAGCATCTCCACGTTATTCCAAATCAACACCCAAGAACAAAAACACCAACTATGGCTGGGCAATCGATCAAAAAGTGAGGATTTGTACTATGAAGGACCATCCAATCTGCAAGAGCTTCATACGATCTCAATACTTAAATGTTGAGAATCTGCCTGATTTTTGTTTTCAGAGACAATACTGGCTTGCTAATTAAATCACTTCATTATACTGACATTTTTAATGTTATGTTATTTGTATCCAATCTGTTTTTTCAATCTTCTGCAGTTAAATTACTTCATTCTTGATGTGCGCACAGTGGTATACACTCACTTAATAATCTGATAACTGCAGAAAATCAGATATTCTTAGTAATACGATCAATGCGTTTACATGCACTTGAGTAATCAGATCATGGAAAACTCAGACTTCTGCTTTGCAAGCAGCCAATAAACTCACAGAAGATGAGAAATCTGATTACTGAGCTAAAATCCGGCTCTTAATCGGATCTCTTCATTTTTTATTTTGCCAACAAAATAACCTGTACACTTGAATTAAGTTCATTTGAAGTAAAAATATATGCAAATCTACCTGCTTTTTGGGACTGTTTATGTAAAATACATATGTTGTGGTGGATCCACTTTGACTTCATAGCGTTTCGGTGTGTGCACAGTTGGCACAACACAGTCTGACACTCTGTACAGGAAAACATTTACACATTTTTCTGATAGCATGTCACAGCTCGCAAGTGAATAAACATGGTGGGAGTTTATTTTGTACATGCTTCTGACGGCGGCTTGTGGTAAGCAGCACAAAACAGACTCAAAGCGTCATGGCCACTCACTTAGGTGTTTGGACAACAAGTGGACACCTCACAACTGAAACACTGTCACTGCAGATATTAACAGTCATCGATCAGAAAAATCATATGTCCAAATTTGCTTCTATAGTTCAGTGCTAACAAACAGTAGTCACCCAAAGTTAACAGCCACCCAAATCTTTTTTCCTTAAAAACATCCACAAAACTTCTCTCAACCTGTTCAAACCATGTCGCACAGACTTGCCAGCGTGGATTAGAGCACAGCATGACTTTCTATGAACCATAAAAACAATATAAAACTTTAGGTGCTGTACTGACTCCTATATTTATAACTTATTATTCAGAATAATCGTGTAGTTATGACAGAGAGGACTCACGTGGACTTAATGGACGGTTTAAGTACCATTAAAAGAACAAAAAAAGCTCAGTTAGAAATGAACTCTAATTTGGAAGCTCTTAACTAAAACAAACTTGAATATCTCATCGTGTTGCTAATTTTGATCTGAACCCCAAATGAACTGCACAAATTAGTGTACCAAAGCTGAATGGAATGAGTTGTGCAATGTAGTAATTAGGAGATTTCCTATTGTCTATTCTACCATGAATCTGTGAAAACACAGATTGCGCAGCCTTAAAAAACATCCACGCACCTCAGTCTTTAACAGCTGTCCTTGTCTTGCGAGAGCACCCAGAGAGGTGGGGCGGGGTGGGGTGGGGGGGGGCAAAGTGGGGTGGTGAATGTTTAGACTCTGGGGTTGTTGTGGGCTAGAACCCTTGACACATCTTACAATAACAGGAGCGGAAGGGGACGGGGGGGAGATCAGCATGGGTGAGTGGCGCTGCAGGGCCTGGCGTCAGAAGTTCATGCACTGGCCTCCATATTCACACTGCAAAAACAAAGAGATTACACAGCGTTGCGCTAACGAGGCCCCCGCGCAACCGGGTGGCGCCACCTGTCTCCCCTCTCCAATTAGAGAGCCGCGGACGGGCCGGCAAACGAACTGGGCCCAGGGTGCAAACAGCCCCGCAGCGGGGCGACGAGTGCAAATATGGACAGAAAGATTACAAAGAAAGAACAATGAAAAAAAGAGAGGACCAATTAGTTTTATTTAACCCACAGACGTCTGGAGTTACTGTTCTGTTGTCCATTTGATTTGCAAAAATTTGATCATTAATTCTGTAATTAGTTCTGTAATTAAGTACATTTACATCGTTTCAGTGTTTTTTCACCTGTTTTCTGCTCAAAACTGCTAAAACCTGCAGATCAACACAAACAGGTCGTGACTAAAACTTTAGACCCCACACCTTTTCTCCACATGTTTCAATGAGCTATAAGGGAGAAATAATTCATATAAACTACATCATGCTTTTGTTAACACAGGCAATAACTGACCCGGTCTAAGGGTTAAATTCTGGCGTGCTGTGCATCACAAACAAAGCATTATGAAAGCTGAAGCGACATGACGCTGGACAACATGGCGCTGGGTAGAGTGGACGGGAGAGGTCAGCCGAGCTGGTTTGGGGGAGAGCTAAAAAGAGAAACAGAAGAGAGGAGGCTGGATGGAGGGATGACAAGGCGTCCAGAACTGCTGTGTCCTCCAGGGTTCACAGAAGATGTAATTATAGGAAGAAAGGGGTGGGGGGAGGTGGGCGGGGGTGTGTGTTTACAATTTCACACTTTTCCTAACAAGCAGTAATTGTGTGTATGCAGGGTGCGTGTGCAGGAATGTCTGAATGCAGCCAGGGTGCAGGAGGAGAGTTCACCCAAGACAAAAGTTTAGCCAACCGACAATGTGTTTTATGTCAAATTAGCACAGGAAAAACTTTGACCAGCTCTGTTCCAAGCCTCTGTTTTGGCTTTCCAAGAACGAGGGAATGATTTATGGATGCATGTGATATCAGAATGATATTGGTATCAGCAGATATTTGCATAAAAGTGTTATCGTATATAAAGTATTATTTCTAAATATTTAAGTATCAGCATCAATATCAGTATATCTACTCATCAGAAGATCTTCTTCTTCTTTTGGCTGCTCCCTTTAGGGGTCGCCACAGCGGATCATCTGCCTCCATCTTGCCCTATCCACTGCCTCCTCTACTTTCACACCAACCATCTCCATGTCCACCTTCACTACATCCATAAACCTTCTCTGAGGTCTACCTCTTCTTCTTCTACCCGGCAGCTCCATCTCCAACATTCTTTGCCCAATATATCCACTATTCCTCCTCAACACATGTCCAAACCATCTCAACCTGGCCTCTCTGGCTTTATCTCCACCTTCAGTAGATATGTAAATGAAAAGGTCAGATACTGGCATAGTTTGTATACTACAAAAACATGCAATGCAACATAAAAACAGTGCAAACCACACTACTGTTAATCTGCTTAGCTGGATGGCTGAATCAGGGATGTCTTCAGGGACATGAAATAAAAATAAAAAACACAGTAGTCTTCCAAACACCTCCAGTTGTCCAGCCCAGTCTGTAGTCCAGTTTGCTTTCAAAGCATCAGACAGAAAGGAATGGCCAGTCTTTTGGGATTAGCTTTAGTCTAACATGGACATCAGAGTGATTACTATGCCTCCCCTCATATCGCCTGAAGAGGTGCCTTACTTAATCAATGTTTTGGTCTCGGGGCCTTGTGCAGAAAACAAGCTGAGGACTTAAACGCTTATAATGTTTTACAAATACCAGCAGTGTCTGACAGTGGGATGAAAAAGTGTAAGACACTTGAGAGATTTGATGAAGCTGAAGTTGGCTTCTTATTCCAAATTCCCGGTCCACCTTAAACCTCGCAGCAGGTGTGCTTGTGCAGTTGCCAAAGTATAACTGATGCTCCATTTAAGCTGGAATGAAAAATGCAAACATAAAGCTGGTAAATAAGAAGCCAACTTCGGCCTAGAAGCAATTAAGACATCAAACAACACTTAGTGCTATTTTCAGCACGGATAGTGTTAGAAAGCAACACTGACATAAGTTTATTAACATGTTGTTCACCTTTGTTTTTTTACAATAAAGGTATTTCAGATTTACTGTAGTACTGTACTGTAGTTACTTAAGCATCTAAAATGGTTTTATTTGAAAATATATTGTGGAAATGAGATTTTTCTACAAACTATTCCTTCGCCAGGCAGACCAGGGCAGAGGGCTATGCTCTAGCTGAAGGCAGAAAGTCCACTCCATAGATGGGACAAGACAACAGGGACATTGTCTGCATTTTTCCAACAAATCCTCGCTCATTTTAATTCTAATTTTAATTAATTTTGTCTATGTGTGAGTGTAGGCATGTCAGTGTATGTGTGTCTGAGTGTATGTGTGTGTGTGTGCGTGTGTGTGTGTATGCCAGTCAGAGTCCTGCTGTCAGCACACAAACACAATGAGGGTACACAATTCCAGTCCCACAGCAGGTGTAGGGATCATCAGCCACGCTTGGCCTCCCAAATATAGTCCAGTCCCTGTTCACCCCATAGGCAGGCAGGCACACACACGCACACACACACATGCATACACACACACGCACACCCACACACACACAGTACATTGGCAATAGTATAGGACCTTATGTGCTCTTTAGTAGGTAAAATAAAAAAAATCTACTGCTTTTCAATAACCCAACACTGTTAATATGTTCCATCTGTTTCAGTGCAGACTGAAGTCCAGCTGCTCACACTCTGTATGTTGCTATGATTGCTCAAAAGCTTTTTAATGGCTTTTACCAAACAACACCTTCAGTATTGACAGTGCTCGCCAGAGAGAGATGAAAATCAAGCTCCACCCTTGCTTCAGATGTTTCTGCCCACCCTGCCACTGTGAGACATCAACACTATGGGTCTAAAAGGATGTGTAGCTGTCAAGACGCCATTACTGATAAAAGGAAATGGGTAAAAAAAAAGAACTACAACAAAATGGACAGATTAGGAGATTAGCAGTACGGTATTATAGACTAGCTCTGAATTTGTGATTTGGATTACTCCAAATTGCGAGAAACAGAAAATGCAACCAACTTCTAAGACTGAACTTTGGAGGTGTGGAATAATATCCCTGTAGATTTCTTTGAAATACTGAGAGCGAGTGGACATACTAAATATTAGTTGGTGAGGCTTCTGTGTAGTTTTCCATTAAATGCTTTCTGCCATTTTCCCAGAACAAAAACCTTGTATGAAATGAATGAAAGCTGGTCTCTGACTTCCGCACAGTATTGTGTTTATATATACTCTTAATACCTGGAACGTGCAGCCTCTGTTGCTCTCACCAAACGTCACTGATCCCCATGTTCATGTTCATGTGAACCCTGTGTCCACATGATGAATATAACGTTGAAAGTCATGAATACACAGTAATAAACTGTTTTGGCCACTCATATAACTATAACAAACTGTTTTAACTGGGAAATGTCAAAACAACGTCCCGAATGATATTAATTGACTGCCTCATAATCATAAGATTTCAAGGGCACCAGGGTTCATATTTGTATTAACCTCTATTCATATTTTTTATTAACCTCTACTGTGTTATTGTATTTTCATTAACCTCCTATTGTGTCTGTGGCTCATGTATCAGGCGCTGTGCTTCCGCACTTTTGCAGGAGGAAGTGAGGCAGGAAAGGAAAAACATACAGAGCTGGAAAGTAGTTTAAGAATCCAAGAGCTTAGAGTTTTGAGGGCAGTGATTTCCAGTGAACATGTAAGTGTACAAATAGGTGGGTTTGAGAATGAGTGAGAGAAGCGTGGGGGGCCTGGAGATAAAAGCATACACACGAGAGGCCTTGGTGCATTCTGCAGGTTAAAGGATCTAAAGCACGAACACACACACACACACACACACACACACACACACACACACACACACACACACACACACGCACACACAAAGGTAACAAAGCTCTTTAGAAAGCTCTTTCAGGATTTTTGCAGCAAGCCCTTGATGTATAGCTCCATGGTAGAGTGAAACATGAAGCAGAGATGCAGCTACTGTGTTCTTCGTCTGTGTTTGCCTTCAGTGAACAGGAGGAGACCCCCTTTCTCACCAAGGAGGTGCAGAAGAACCAGCAAACCTGTTTAAAGAGGGAATTCCACCGCTTTTGAAAGTCGTTCAGAACTTCGTGCGAGGGAGAACGTCTGACACCCGTGTTGAAAGCACATCAGCAGCTTCAAGCTGCTGTGAAATCCGGATCTCCATGTTAGCTGCTTTCCTCACAGAGTGCTGTGGTGCTCATCTACCAGGCCTGCTAGCCTCTCTTAGCGGTTGCTTGGTTGATTTAGTGATTTAGTTGGTTTAGTCTCTCTTAGCGGTGGGCTAGGGGTGTATAGCCCAGTGCAAGCCCCTGCATTTGAGATCTGGAAGTAAAACTGCATCCCTGTCCCTCATGGCCACATGGTGAGCAGTTAGATCCTATTGTTTTGAAGTAAATGTGTCTCAAAGTCTGAAAATCAGTGTTGAAAAGTGTCTATATAAAAAAATAAAGTGATTTCACTGATTTTATACTGTGGTTTTACTGTACTATTAATTAGCATATCCAGCACAAGCTGGCACCCACCTACATAAACAATATAGTATCCATGATAAAGCAAAGATCAATTTGATGCTCAACGTTAATGTATTCGGACCAGAACCAGCTGTTCTGAAACATCCCCGGTTTATAAACTACGATTAACTGGACATTATGGCTCCAGTAATAATAGCAGTATTCAGGACTGTGTGTGTGGGAGGTGAAGAAAGGAGAAGAAGGGAGGATAACATGGAAAAAAGAATAAAATGGTTTTTGTTTTTATGAGAATGTTCATTTCAGCACGTGGTTAAAGTGCAGGACCACCACCCTCCCTGTAAAGCTCACTCTCACACAGTTCACACTCTGGAGGAGCACTGAGCATCTCTTCTGATCACTCACCTGTGATTGTATGTGTGTGTGTGTGTGTGTGTGTGTGTGTGTGTGTGTGTGTGTGTGTGTGTGTGTTTATCATCTTCAGCGACACCCCAAAGCTTTGACCATCTGCCTCAACCTGTTTCTCCTAAGAGAACTCAGAGAGTAATACAGGATAGATAACTCAGAGATATACAGAATTCAGGTCAGTGAGAAAGAACATAGTGACCATAAAAGCAAGCGGACAGATACCGAGTTGGAATTAAAGATGGGCCTCCTGCTATTCAAACAGCCACATAGTCAAATGAGTAATATTTGAATATCAAAGAAAAACAATGATATTGTTAAGAATAAAAAAAAAATGCAGAGTTTAACATCCGTGTATCTAGGCTAAACAGTGATTCATATCTGTCTGCTTGGTTGATTTAGTGATTCATTTTTGTGCTTCAAGTCTATGTGATTTAACACATTACCAGGTAACCAGGAATTCTACTGACTTTTCCAAATATCTGTACAATTCAATTAACATGAAGTAAGTGATTTAATAAGAAATGGTCTATTGTAGATAAACCTACCAAGCCAAAACTGTTCACAGTGGTGGTGATATTACATATAATATTATATTAAAATGGTTGTGAACATACTGCCAGAAGCCTGAGATACTGCTGTATGATAGTTCTGAGATTAAAGCACATTCAAAGCAAAGCCGTACATGCAGGGTGCTATAAAGCAAACAGGCCCTAAAGAAAAGATTGCTTTAGATTTAATCCTATTATCCCATCTAACTAAATTAAAAATCCACTAGAAATTCAGACATCGCATGTGAGTTCAGAGGTCATTCTGGAAAGTAAATACACTGACTCTATTTACATCATGACCCCTGGTTCCTATCACCTCCACTATAAAGAATTCAGAGTCTGTAAATTTCTCTACAAATACCACGTCAAACCACACTGAATAACTTATATTTGCATCTCAATCGCTGAACTATGCAGAAAGTCTGAAACCTGCAAAGTCCTGACTTAGCATTAGACAGCTCATACTGTAGAAATAACTTCTTCATATATTTCAGTATATATATAAAATGGTAAATTGTGCAACAACACACATTTTCAGGATTCCCAATCCTTAAAAAGATTCTCTTCAGTAATCATTATTTTGGGTGTTAAATGTCTCAAGTCTACAGAATTACTGTATGTACTGTAATTAAAGGCGAGATGAGCTTATTTATCTTGTGTATTTTCATATACACTGTAGTTCAGAGTACACACTAAACAGCAATAGAAATATCACAGGACGAGTGAGTTTCTAGCGCAGGCTATCTTCTAAGTATTCTGGTGTTGTATGATCACAGGAAACTAAAAGCTGATGACACTGTGAGTAAAAAGTAATGCTGTTCGAACCGCCCCTATAATCAGCCTGCGGGACTATTTTTTTCCTCCTGCTAATGCTCTCCTAGTGTAGAGAGGATGGAGACAAAGTCCTACCACCCAGACCAAGGAAATGGTTTAGAGCAGGATGCCCAATACGATCGACCACTTGATCGCATAGTGCACGTTGGTAAATCATACCTCATTCACACAGGCTATTCAATTTCAATTTGACCCACTGTATCTCTGTATCCCTAAGATTTACAAGACAGAATATGGCTTCTCAGTGGAAGACCTAAAGACATAAATTAAACCTGTAAATAAAAAAAAAAAGGCTTAGGGTTATTTATATTTTGATGTAACTGACATACATAGTCTTGTGAGAAACTGTGTGTGTATTTGTAATGCTCAAGTGGAATCATTGTAAAATATATATATATATATATATATATATATATATATATATATATATATATATAAAATGTATATCCATATGGTTAGATATAGTTTTTTATGTAAGCTTTAGAATCTGGAATTTAGAAGCAGCACCAGAACTTCCACGTGAACTTAGCATTGTCCAAACTAGGCTTTAAGTAAAATGAACAAGGGCTCAGACATGCGTCTATTTGCATAACCACACCCATCCCTTGCTGCAATGTGAGCGTTGTTATTCACAGTAGAATGAGCACCATTCACGCTGAGCGCACACCTGTCTCTCGACCTTTCTCTTATCGCAAATTCCTTTTCCATGTTTGAGAATCTTCCGTCTGAATCGCAACAACAATAAATAATGCAGGGGAGATAAGCCTTGTTCTCACAAATGAGCCTGGCTGTTCTTGAGAGAGCAGATGGGCATACTAAAGTAGTGCTATCTTCTAAATGCACTGTGTGTGTGTGTGTGTGTGTGTGTGGATACACACTAGCCTCTCCTCTCCCACAAACCTGAGCCAGGCTGCGTTAGCAGAGCGGAACGCTCCGGAGCTGTGCGTGCTGCTCTACAGCCCTGCCCTACAGCACATCTGATACAGCTCACATACTCTTTCATCTGAGGCCTCTGTTCTTATGGAGGCCATGAGAAATGCTCCTCGGCCATTTCATTCACAAACGCACACTATCCCCTTTCTGACGTGCTGACCACATGGCCACTGCCCAACTGATCTGAAGGACATAAGCACTACAATATGTTCTGAGATGTCTGAGATTAACTCTTAGAAGTCACAACTATCCAAGCAATAACAACAGCCATGTTGCAATATGCTCATTTCACAAATCTGGTGCTAAATCAGATTCATTTGAGTGGGAAAGAGTGCAGCAACACGAAGGAGGAATTTGCTCCTGGTAGCAATTAATTTGGTTTTGTTTTGAGTTCATCTGCGTAAACTATAACCCTGCAAAAACCCGGGAAGCGTAAGCCAGTATTAAACACGAGGGTGAGCTGAGCAATTCATTACGCCACTATGTTATTATTTTATTACACCTAAATAATTATTCTGTGTCTGGTGTTCGGTCTGTGGGACCCATTTTCAGTGTTTACCAAATGAAAAAACGAAGCAATTTATTATTATTTCCATCTCAGATTCCTTGGCCTTTGCTCATTTTCTGAGAAGAACATATAAAATATATAACATATATAAAATAACCCATTTTCAGTGCCTCCACTCTGTTCACCCCTCCCCCCCCACATTTATATTACACATGTGGTGTTGTGGTGAACCCACAGGGAAGAAAAGTGAGGAGGTGCTGTGTCCTTCACTCTGTTCTCCTCCTACATGGCCTGCTGTTAGTGTGTGTGTGTGTGTGTGTGTGTGTGTGTGTGTGTGTGTGTGTGTGTGTGTGTTTGAGGGTGGACAACATGGACAGGCTGCTGACTGGCAACAGCTGCTAAAGCGGAACCCTACGCTGGCCACTTGTGATACTTTAAACATTTGGTATTTTTACAGCGATTGTTATGGCTATATTAATAAAAAAAAAAAACAATAATGTGGTGGGTCCACCTGACCATTGAGCGACAAAAACTAATGCCAAAATAATGGTTAAACTTAAGCTTAGACGGACTACAGTCTGTAACTGTAGAACTACAAAGTGCAGCTATACAGTAAGTGAAGCTGATAAAATGGACAATGAGCAGAGAAACAAGGAGGTGGTCATGATGTTATGCTTGACTGGTGTAAGTGAAATGCTTTGATTAAAATAACTCAATTTAAAGCTTATAGTTTTTAAAGAAAAATACTGGATCAGTCCTGGCCAATACTCCAGGGCAATACATCTCCGCTACACACAATGTTAGTTTTAACAGTGTACGGGACAGACTTACTAACAAGCACTGTCACAAACTCTAATTTGGTAGTAAAAGTGGCTGCTGTGATTAACTAAACAAGCTTTCAGAACCCATAATATATAATATTATAATATATAATAATATATTATATTGCTCCTCCTGCATAGGTGTTTCACTACTATAAGCAGAGGAGATGATCATGACGAAGCACTACTGTGATGAATATGATGAATACTGACTGTATTCCTGTGAAAAGCACGTCTTATTTTTTCCCTTTGATGTATCTGCATTTGTTGGTGCTCAGAAATAAATAAGAGTGTTTTCAAACACATTTATTTATTTTGGATGGGAAACACCTTCAATGCTACACTATTCTTAATGTGATGAAGGAAACTTACTTACATTGGGTTCATTTTACAACACTCATCAACACTCCTAAGTGTCTTAGGAGTGCCTAAATAATCATTTGACAGCATTTTAAAAAGCACATATTAAAAACCGGCTTTGCACTACTGCTAAATTGGCTTTTGCACCACTAAAGCCACTCATCACTATCAGTACTTTAATACTTCATGCATATCGTAAGAGATTATTCAAGCACAAAACTCAAGTTCAGTTGATCCTTCTGGTCAAAAATGGAAATGTGTGTTGAAACAGGTCAAAATAATGACTTCTTTTCAAAATGTTCAAATTACGTCAAAATAATTACACTTTTCTGTGCAGAATCACTTTTTATTCTCACTAATTCAAAATCAAGAGAAAATAAATATTACTAATTAATTTGAGTTTGAACCAGAATTGGAGACCAAAACAGGTGGAAAAAGAAGCTCCTGTGCTTCCATCTTGACAGCTTGAGAGCCAAACAGCTGTTATATCGCGCTGTTCATATGTTCATTACGAAGATGCAGCTGTGTTCTCTGTATGGAAACTCGAAGTAGATAACCTAACGCACTAGCCGACCCCTTCGGCGCAAAGTGTGGGTAGACTGTCTGTAATTAGTGCCTCTCTTAGTAAAAGTTACATAAGTTTTCCTTAACAAAAGTTGAGAGAATCAAGACCAATTTAGCCAAGATTTAGACTTAAGCTCAGTGTGGATCAACTTCAGGATGGGTTAATATGTGTATTTGTGTGTGTGAGTGTGGGCCGATGCACGTGTGGCAGCTGATTTGAAAGTAAAAGCTTCTGGAGTTCAATCTGAATGACTCTGCCCGCTGACCGCCTCGAGACTAGTTTCTCTAATTAGGGAGAAAAAAAGAGGTTCCGGTTCAGTCAGAACAGGTGAGAATGAACAGAAGAAAGCTCAAGCTGTGCTCCATTCAATGTGAATGCATAGCTGAGAGTGATCAGAAAAAAAAACACGTCATACTCCACTGAATGTGAGGAGCGGACAGAAGGGGCTTAACAAGCACTTTACAAAATCAATATAGGGTGAAGTGCTTGAGGCAGAACATGCGTACACAATTGTCTGATACCATTTAAGACATGTAACACCATCATCTTCACAGCAACAGAAACAGACATGCAGATGGAACACTGCTATGAAAAAAGGGAAACGGCTAAATGTTGAATGGGAATTTCCATTAAGCTCCGGGTTGCAAAAATCTATTATTTTCTATGAATAATTTCGTGGCACTTTTATATAATCGCTACTACATACAATATGGCTTGAGCTCCCAGACTCAATGGAAAAGGATCAACTTGTGGTGCAAAACATTTTCTTGCATTTTCTTCAGCATTTAACAGCAAAAAGCAACCAATTATAGGGCTTGACTGGAGAAAATTCATCAGACGCGACCGACAGTGAATATATGCACTGCAAAAAAATGGGATCTTGTCAATTAAACTGCTAAATCTAGTCAATATACAGTATCTAATATTTCTCATTTTGAGACTGTTGTAAGCTTACTAAAGCAATAAGCCACAAAAAGGCGCACGTTACTGCGATATCACGGGAAGGAACATCCCTGTGATAAAACTGCAGTAATGCACAGCCTCAAGTGGAGGCTGTTTTATTCCTTTTATATACCGGCAGCCAACATAAAATATGATAAAATACACGACTTTTCAGAAAAGTATTTAAATTATTAATAATAAAACTCAATATAAACAAGTATTCTGCCACAAATTGTAGTTCCTTTAGAGTACGGTATCATTGCTAACAATATGATAACACAGCACTGTTTAATGCAAATTACCACCAAATTACCACCATGAGTCTTATTTAACGCCAATCCAACAGCGATCCTGTTCTCGTCCTGGGGCTGAATGTCAAATGGCTCCCTGCTCCCTACTTAAGAGTTTAAATACTGGATCCTGCAGCCCAACAGAGAAAAATACAGCTTAGAAATAGTCATTTGGGACACATCCACACTCGATAAATGATGCACTATTTGGCTGTGGAGGCTATAATTTCTGAACTTTCATAGGCAGCACACTATTTCAGGAGTACAGAACCGTTGGATTCAGCCTTGGTTTGACACGACTTCTGACTGAAACAGACATTTGAATTTCATTCATTCAAGTGACATTTTTAGACTTTTATTCTGCCGTTGTACAGTTAATCATACTGTAAGTGCCTGTGATATGAATGATGGAGCTGTTACATTGTCATACATTGTCAGAAATTGTCAGCTTCTAGTTAAGAACATATGTTGTCAGCCCCTCAGTTTAAACAAAAAAACGGGTTCCTACTTCATCGATAGATTCATGGTCCATGCGAGCAGAACGAGAGTCAGAGATGATTCCACTAACAGCACAAAGGTTTGTTCCTGCCGAGGCAGAGTGATGCACAGTTCAGTTGTTGAGAGGTGGTCATATTGTGTGTGTATTTCAGGGATTTTACCACAGCTTTGTATGTTTTTAGGACTGTTTTATAATAGAAAATTATAATTATTATTGCTTGCTGTAAGAAATGTGCTAAAACATTTTGTCTGGTTTGTCAGTAACACAACACACTGCAACGTTTATCACAAACATTACGGCCAGACAGGAGTTTTCAGAAGTGTGTTCTCTGCAGGAACAAGTAGATGAGCTGTGATGACACGCTGCTTTCACTTATGTGCCGTGGCTCAGGCTGGTGGAGTCTCAGTGAAAGTATAACTGAGAAATGGACTGTAAATCCATGCAAATTGCAACTGAAATGATAACAGTCACTGAGCAAAAGTTCAACGTAGTGACGGGAGCTTCTTTAAGCCCCACATCCCACAAGTCATTATATGGATTCTCATTACACAACAGTGTATTCATAACAATGACTGTATCTAGAGCCTGCAGGTTGTATATTAGTTAGACAAGCGCATGATAGGCTAAACTAGGCTAAACAGCCAAACTAGTTTCTAACTGAAAATACACATATCTATTTCAAGGTAGAAGAACAACATTTAATTCCAATGTATAAAGTCGTATGCAAAAGCTTGAACACTCTGACAAATATATGTGTGTGTGTGTGTGTGTGTGTGTGTGTGTGTGTGTGTGTGTGTTTGTAAACCTTATAATATGGGGACTTCGACCAGTAAGCACACCAATAAAGTGGGGACTTGTGTCATTGTGGGGACCAAAAATCGAGTCCCCACGAAGTTAACCATTGCAGCATGTCTATTTCGTTGAGCTGAACCTACCCCCTTAAAATCTCAAAAGTCCCCAGCATGAACACAAACTCGAAAAACAGTGTGCGAGTGTTTAGCGGGAACTGCTCAAAGTGTGTACACGCCCCCTGTGGCCAAAGACTGTAAAAACAAGTGCGGACGCACACTTGATCACGTGGTACAGCAATGCTGAA
This sequence comes from Pygocentrus nattereri, assembly GCF_015220715.1. Lineage (NCBI taxonomy): Eukaryota > Metazoa > Chordata > Actinopteri > Characiformes > Serrasalmidae > Pygocentrus > Pygocentrus nattereri. The sequence continues at coordinate 9,029,420 of NC_051228.1, read as the reverse complement.
CTCTGATTGGTTGAAACGGGAAGCAATCATTGGAACTGTGAGCCAATGAGGTACCACCTTAATCAGGGCCGCAGTTTCCCAGTCAGTAGTGAGAAGCCGAGCTAGCCCAGCGTGCGAGCTGTGTGAGTTAAGTTTCCCGTTTTAGCCGCTCCGTGTTTTACTAATCGAGCTGTGTTTGTATATAAACCCCGAGTCCTGCGGTGAATGCAGGAGTTTAGTTTAAACAGCGCTGGGTTCTCGTTAATTGGCTAGTGCTAGTTAGCTGGTTGTTAGCGCTCAGCCCTGCAGGGCCTTTAAACAGTTAAAGCGCCGGGCATAGCGAGGCCTTCAGACCCGCTGCGGGGGCTCGGTCCGGGAGATGAGGAGGAAGAGCCCGACAAACGACGCTGTTTTCCACGTCGCGGCCGGCCGCGACAGAGCGGGGCTGGAGGTGAAGCACATCAGTTCATTTAAAGGTGAGCAGAGCAGGTCAGTCAGCTGGACTGGACCCCCGCGCGGGCGGTCGGTGTCAGCGCGGTCTGTGGTTCTGAATTTAGGCAGGGGGGTGTTCGCCGTGACGGGCTTGGCGAGGGGAGAGTTCGTGCTGGTGTACAGAGGAGACCTGATCAGCGCGGAGGAGACGGCGCGTTTATCACGGCGCCATGAACGCCTTCATGTTCGACTTCCTCTGGCACGGAAAGTTCTGGACGTGAGTAACATTTCCCTTCTTCTCTGGGCCGGGAGGTTAACTGGGGGGTGGGGGGGGTTTCAGTCGCGGCGCTCCGCGCTCCGGGCCGCGCGGAGACGTGGGCGGTAGACTGGTGTTAGATGGGCTTTAAACGCTTCGCTGCTGTGACGCATTAATATTTAAACCTTCAGAAATCGAACAGGTTTCTGCCGTTAGCGCCGCGCGTTTTCGCAGCGACATCGTTTTGTTTACAGACGCGTTCGCCTTTGATTCACTCTTTGATCGCCCCGCCCCCGCCGATAACCGCCCCCCCCCCGTTTCTATTTCACAGTATATTATGTTCTTTAACTGAACGCGCTGATCAGCCCAGGCTGTAGACCCGTACTGAGCACAGGTGCTTCAGAGGTAGAAGGAAATTGTGAATAGTCTAGTAATGATAATATAATAATATGAGCAAAATGACACTGACACTGTTATGAAGTGAAATAATTGTGAATAATGTAATTTTTGCTTTTATTGGACTTTAATTTTACAACTATACAACTAAAATATGACCTTCAATAACTGACTTCTGTTTGTTCAAATCCAGTATTGATGCTGCAAGGGACGATGGCAGTCTTGGAAGACTGGTTAATGATGACCACATTAACCCCAACTGTAAAATGAAGAGACTCATCGTGGAGGGAAGGCCACATTTGTGCCTGTTTGCTTTAAGAGACATCACACCTGGAGAGGAGATTACGTATAATTATGGAGATGGTGATTGTCCGTGGAGGAGTGAAGTAAGAATGTCACTTCTTGTACCAGTAGTGGATAATTAGATGCCAAACAGTGAATATATTTTTAAGACATCATATCCATAATGTAAATGGAGGCTTGAAAGGAAAGGATACTGTTAATCTGAGTTTATGTAAACTATATAGAGATGATCAGAACAGTGCCAGTCAGTTACAGCATGGTACGGCTCACGTGTTGCGTGCTGTTTCCATAGCAGGATTTCCCTTTTATTTTGTGTTTAATAATGACTGTTGTGTCCATTTTAGGTGATAAAAAGTGGAATGGAAGCGGACAACAATCATCTGGAGTCAGAAGGTGCCTCTGGAGATGATCAGCACTGCATCAAGCCTTCGCAGCACAAATCTGCTTTTGGCGTCCAGGTAAGCAAACTGCTCAAATTCAAGCGTGTTCACACAGGTGATGCTAAGTCTGCACAATGTGTAATGTAGTCAACCAGTACCAGGAGAGTCTGGCTGCAGGCCTTCAGAGAGATGCAGTATCAGCCCCAGTGACGTCATGCACTCTCTGCCACAACAGCAGAAACAGCCCAACGGCACGTTTCATCACTTAATCCATTTTTTGTTCATAACATGGCTAGAGAGTTTTTAATGTACCTCCCTGTTGGGAAAAAAAAATCATAGAACCCTTTAAAAGAGTCTATTGGTTCTTGGTGGTTTTCAGTAGTCACTAAAGGTGTTCTCTGTTTTTCTGATGGGCTGATATCACAGTGTAAAGGATTCTGATCGTTTAATCAGGTCTTCTGGGATTAATCCAGGTACATTTGATTGTTTCCTAAAGCCCTCTAATGGCAACCATAAAGCTAGTTCCCATTAGACATAAAACTTGGTGGTTTTGCCTTCCTACCAGCCCTGCAAACACAGTTACATTGTGACTGCGTCCTGTTTTGGTACCATGGCGTCATGTGCTTGGTGCTCTCTACGTTGTCACAACATTGAAATGTAATTTCTCAGAAAGTTATGACGACATTGACAACTTTCTAGTAAGTTGTGACGACGTTGATGAGAAGGCGAAAGTAATCAATACTACATTGTACGTTGTCACAACCTCCTAGAATCCTTAATACGTTGTATTTTAATCAATATTTCAGTTTTTGATGCCTGGTTGTAATCGTCAGCATGGCATTCATGAGTTTCAGCAGTAGTCTGTTTGTTGCTGTAAATAAACCCAACGTTCTTGTCTTATCATTGTGGCAGATTTTATTTTAAAAGTTTCCATATTTAATTACCCTATTATAAGTATGGCAGCGTTATTATATATTCAGTGTAACTCTTATTGCCCAGCAGCACGCGTTTTGCTGTTTTTCCTCATAAAACCCACAAAAACACTGTGGCAGAGTGTGTACTGACGTCAGTAGCCACGTTTACATGCAGCCTGATAGTCCATTAATCCGACTAATAGCTCAATCGGAATAGAATACGTCCATGTAAACGCCTCAATCGGAATAGACTAAGCCGATTGAGTCTATTCGGAATACAATTTCTATCCGATTGAACGAGGTGGGTAAACCTCTAAATAATCCATTAAATAGAAGAATAACAGCCATGTACCACGCCTGAATCCGATTACACTCCAATCAGAATGTGTAAGAATGCTCTGCGCATGCGCGGCGTGCATAGTGAGAGTTTATACATGGCAGAGCAGAGCAGAAACTGGTCTGCAGAGGAGACGAAGTTCATGCTCTGATCTTTAAAAGACGGTGGTGGGACGGACGTCCAGCTTATGTATCTTGGAGCACGTCGTCTTCCTCTCGGCCTTCTTTAATAAGGACACGTTTTCCTGAGTCTGAAGTCATTTGAAAGCAGTTAAAAACACAATCACTGCTCACTGCTGCTCATCTCACTCTGACTGGACCTCACGTGATATTTACTCTAAACGCTACACCACGCATTTTGCATCGGGTTACTTGTAGTGAGCATTTAAATGAAGATTTTCATCAGATTGTTGAATAGAGTGAGCATAAACACCTCAGTCTGAATCTGTAAACTGTATTCAGTCGGATTGGCAAAAATCTTTGCATGTAAACGTAGCCATTATTAGGCTGCTGGTGCATGTCAGGCTGAGAGTGAATGTCTGTTCATATACCTCAGTTATGGCGTTTATGCACTGCTGCTCCTTAAACCTGCTTGGCATGTATTAATCCCTTCTGCTTTTCACGTGGACTATGCACATCTACCTCATCGCCTTCAGAGATGCTCTTCCTTGATCACACTGCATTTGCTAACCTGTTGAGCTTCTCTCATGCAGACTATGCTCGGCTGACCCATCCATCTCATGATGCTGCACCATTTGCTGTTTGTTTTCTAAACCTAATTTCATTTACTCCTTACTAGGGTTATCTCAGGACTTCTACAAGGTGCCTTCTCTCACGGTGCCTTTTTCGGCACCAGTATCTACAGTAGCAAACTCTTTCACTGCTGTCAGTTTACTGCTCTTGGCCTGCTGAGCCATTGGCTTTAGACTTAGATTCTGTAAAGCTGCCATGCAATATTTTGTAAAATTGCATTCAGTGTCCAACCAGTGCCATCTTTGTGTTTCCAATCTTGCAACCTTTGGCTTGTAACTTGTAGCAACCTCCTCTTCAGGTGGGTATGGGATCATGGAAAGCTCATTATTAGCTTAATTGTGGTGTGGAGGGAGTTATTTGGAGTAAAACAGAAGTCATCTAGCGTAAACAGCTTTCTTTCCCTATTTTGTGTTCTGTGTTCCTTATTTTACACTATATTGAATGCAGGCTTTGAACTAGCAAAATGGGTTTATTGGTAATTGTTTTGTCTGTTTCAGATGAAAAAAAATGCCGGCAGTAATCGTCTGGAGTCAGAGGTTGCCTCTGAAGACGATCAGCATCGCACTCAGCATTCACAGCTTGAGTCTACTTTCTGTAGCGAGGTATAAAACTGCTTATTTCCTTATATTTTTTACACGGTAAACGTCAAGTCCCCACAATGTACACTGTGATTTACCAGTGTTGGCAAAAGATTAGTTTCAAATGACAAGTGGTGCCCTTCCCCCACTGAGTCCCCACACTGTCTTAAAAAGTGAAGGTTTTACACAAAGTCCTCAGAAGACATGCATATTAAAATACTATCATTTTAATCTAGAAATATTTCTTTTTTGGTGTGTTTAGCCTAAAAATACTTTCTACAACTTGACAGTGTTCAGTTTAGTTATAATGTGTAAACATTGCTTTTACATTTGGGCTTATTGGTAGTTGTTTTGTCTATTTCAGATGACAAAAAATGGAATGGAAAAAGACAGTAATCGTCTGGAGTCAGAGGTTGCATCTAGAGACGATCAGCATTGCACTCAGCATTCACAGCTTGAGTCTACTTTCCTCAACCAGGTATGAAACTGCTTATTTTCATACGTTTTTTACATAGTAAACGTCAAGTCCCCACAATGTACACTGTAGTCTGCTAGTGCTGGCAAAAGATTTTCCATTGACTAGTGGTGCCCTTCCCCCACTGAGTCCCCACATTGTCTTTGAAGGTGAAGGTTTTACACAAAGTCCTCACAAGGCATGTAGTGTAAAATATTATAATTTTAATCTAGAAATATGTCTTTTTTGGTGTGTTTAGCCTCAAAATACTTTCTACAACTTGACCTTGTTCAGTTTAGTTATAATGTGTAAACATTGCTTTTACTTTTGGGCTTATTGGTAGTTGTTTTGTCTATTTCAGATGACAAAAAATGGAATGGAAAAAGACAGTAATCGTCTGGAGTCAGAGGTTGCCTCTGGAGACGATCAGCACTGCACTCAGCATTCACAGCTTGAGTCTACTTTCCTCAACCAGGTATGAAACTGCTTATTTTCATACGTTTTTTACATAGTAAACGTCAAGTCCCCACAATGTACACTGTAGTCTGCTAGTGCTGGCAAAAGATTTTCCATTGACTAGTGGTGCCCTTCCCCCACTGAGTCCCCACATTGTCTTTGAAGGTGAAGGTTTTACACAAAAACGTCCTCACAAGGAATGTAGTGTAAAATATTATAATTTTAATCTAGAAATATGTCTTTTTTGGTGTGTTTAGCCTCAAAATACTTTCTACAACTTGACCTTGTTCAGTTTAGTTATAATGTGTAAACATTGCTTTTACTTTTGGGCTTATTGGTAGTTGTTTTGTCTATTTCAGATGACAAAAAATGGAATGGAAAAAGACAGTAATCGTCTGGAGTCAGAGGTTGCCTCTGGAGACGATCAGCACTGCACTCAGCATTCACAGCTTGAGTCTACTTTCCTCAACCAGGTATGAAACTGCTTATTTTCATACGTTTTTTACATGGTAAACGTCAAGTCCCCACAATGTACACTTTAGTCTGCTAGTGCTGGCAAAAGATTTTCCATTGACTAGTGGTGCCCTTCCCCCACTGAGTCCCCACATTGTCTTTGAAGGTGAAGGTTTTACACAAAGTCCTCACAAGGCATGTAGTGTAAAATATTATAATTTTAATCTAGAAATATGTCTTTTTTTGGTGTGTTTAGCCTCAAAATACTTTCTACAACTTGACCTTGTTCAGTTTAGTTATAATGTGTAAACATTGCTTTTACTTTTGGGCTTATTGGTAGTTGTTTTGTCTATTTCAGATGACAAAAAATGGAATGGAAAAAGACAGTAATCATCTGGAGTCAGAGGTTGCATCTAGAGACGATCAGCATTGCACTCAGCATTCACAGCTTGAGTCTACTTTCCTCAACCAGGTATGAAACTGCTTATTTTCATACGTTTTTTACATAGTAAACGTCAAGTCCCCACAATGTACACTTTAGTCTGCTAGTGCTGGCAAAAGATTTTCCATTGACTAGTGGTGCCCTTCCCCCACTGAGTCCCCACATTGTCTTTGAAGGGGAAGGTTTTACACAAAGTCCTCACAAGGCATGTAGTGTAAAATATTATAATTTTAATCTAGAAATATGTCTTTTTTGGTGTGTTTAGCCTCAAAATACTTTCTACAACTTGACAGTGTTCAGTTTAGTTATAATGTGTAAACATTGCTTTTACTTTTGGGCTTATTGGTAGTTGTTTTGTCTATTTCAGATGACAAAAAATGGAATGGAAAAGACAGTAATCGTCTGGAGTCAGAGGTTGCATCTAGAGACGATCAGCATTGCACACAGCATTCACAGCTTGAGTCTACTTTCCCCAACCAGGTATGAAACTGCTTATTTTCATATGTTTTTTACATGGTAAACATCAAGTCCCCACAATGTACACTGTAGTCTGCTAGTGCTGGCAAAAGATTTTCCATTGACTAGTGGTGCCCTTCCCCCACTGAGTCCCCACATTGTCTTTGAAGGTGAAGGTTTTACACAAAGTCCTCACAAGGCATGTAGTGTAAAATATTATAATTTTAATCTAGAAATATGTCTTTTTTTTGGTGTGTTTAGCCTCAAAATACTTTCTACAACTTGACCTTGTTCAGTTTAGTTATAATGTGTAAACATTGCTTTTACTTTTGAGCTTATTGGTAGTTTTGTCTATTTCAGATGACAAAAAATGGAATGGAAAAAGACAGTAATCATCTGGAGTCAGAGGTTGCATCTAGAGACGATCAGCATTGCACTCAGCATTCACAGCTTGAGTCTACTTTCCTCAACCAGGTATGAAACTGCTTATTTTCATACGTTTTTTACATAGTAAACGTCAAGTCCCCACAATGTACACTTTAGTCTGCTAGTGCTGGCAAAAGATTTTCCATTGACTAGTGGTGCCCTTCCCCCACTGAGTCCCCACATTGTCTTTGAAGGTGAAGGTTTTACACAAAGTCCTCACAAGGCATGTAGTGTAAAATATTATAATTTTAATCTAGAAATATGTCTTTTTTTGGTGTGTTTAGCCTCAAAATACTTTCTACAACTTGACAGTGTTCAGTTTAGTTATAATGTGTAAACATTGCTTTTACTTTTGGGCTTATTGGTAGTTGTTTTGTCTATTTCAGATGACAAAAAATGGAATGGAAAAGACAGTAATCGTCTGGAGTCAGAGGTTGCATCTAGAGACGATCAGCATTGCACACAGCATTCACAGCTTGAGTCTACTTTCCCCAACCAGGTATGAAACTGCTTATTTTCATACGTTTTTTACATGGTAAACATCAAGTCCCCACAATGTACACTGTAGTCTACCAATGTTGGCAAAAGATTAATTTCAAATGACAAGTGGTGCCTATTATTTAAATGAAAGCTTTGCACAAAATTCCAACAAAACACTTAATTTAAAATATTTTTCTTTTTATATAAAAAAAAAAAAAAAAAAAAAAATATATATATATATATATATATATATATATATATATATATATATATATATATATATATATATATATATATATCTCTAATATATATATATATATATATATATATATATATATATTAGAGAGAGATAGATTTTTTTTTTTTTTTTTTTTCGACCTGGTGTTAGTTTGCTAAAACACTTGCACTGTTGGGCTTAATTGTGAGTTGTGTGTGTTTTGGTTTTTTTTTTTTTTTTTTTTTTTTTTTTTTTTTTTTTTTTTTTTTTTCCCCAAGGTGACAACAATTGTAATGCAAGAACATAGTCATCATCTGGAATCTGATCTTACTTGTGGAGATGCTCAGCAGCAGAGGTCTGCATTCTTAGTTCAGGTAACAAAATGCTTTTAATATTTTTGTACTTTTATAAAACATGCACAATTCACTCTTCCGAATATAAAATAGCTAAAGTATACAGCAGTGTTCACATGGAAGCTATGTTATTTTTTTTATTGCTTCATGATGCCTGCTCTATCAGTAGTGTTTATAGCAGTGATGATGAGTATGTCCCTGGGTCTTCAGATAGTAGCTCAGATGAAAGTTCCTGCAGTCGTATGATTTCAGTTTCTAAAACAAAAGCCAAGACAACAATGAAAAGATGTAGTTCACACAGTCCTAGCAGTGGTCAGTCCAGTGCTGCTGCCACCAATGAATCTGAAGTTGTACCTGACCAGTCAAGCCCTGAAATTGTACCTGACTAGTCAAGCTCTGTTTTGGTGTATATAAAACTGAACACAAATTAAAATGATAAATCTACTATATACCTTGCGTTGAAGCCATTTGGTAGAGCCACCTTAACAATTTCAGTTTTCAGTCTTATTGCATAGGTCTGTATAATCACCCTAAAGCAGAGGTCACTAATAGGTGGACTGTAGTCCAAGTCTGGACCCAAAGGCTGTTCCATGCTGACCTGGACCTATAACCGATAAATTCTGGATAATTATTTAATTACGACAGGGTGGTCCTATTTTAATCGGGGTATCATTTCTAGTCATTATGGTACCGTTTTAGCGGCCCAGGAAACTCACAGACCAATCGCATGCTTTGTAAATATCACGCGTGACACTACTCAGCCAATCAGATCTGTGCATTACAATGAGCGCAGAGACTCGACGGAGTCTCCATTCGACTCCACTCGGGAGGGACGAGGCAAGAGCAGTCAGAGAAGAAAGTGAGTCAAAGGGAATTTATTTCATATGATGTGATCTGAAAAGAAAACTGACAATAAATGTTGAAATATCACTGAACTGTACTTTTTGATTTGACATTCAGTTATGGACTACATAAGGTATTGATATTCCTATTAGGCTACTTCAGTAAACAGCATATGGCACTGAATCATAATGGAAGTTATGGTGTTCTGGACCTTTGCTTGATTTTTGGTAACTGAACCTTATTGAATTTTAATTAAACGCCCCTGCCCTAAAGGTCAAATTTGGCCTTTGGCCAACTGGCTAAAATGATGCAAGATATTGTATTTGTTCAGTATGCATCCCTTAGCCTATACTTTTCAATAACCATGTTAAGGTGTTGTTTGGGGTGGGTTTTTTGTGTTCATAATGTAATTTTTACCAGGAGACGTACTCATTAGTAGTTATTTCATATAGAGGCACAGTTATACTGCAAACACTTTGAAACACATTTAAAACGCATTGACCACATTTCTAAAAAATACGGCAACTTCCAAAATCAGGACAAAAAATAAGTCAATGTTTTCCTGTTTAATAGATGTAAGGAAAAGAGACTGCTTGGTGTAAGATCTTTAGCACATATTAGCCCCCTATATTATTGTTAAGTGCTGTCGAATTGTTTCCAACCCCTGGAGACCATATTGATGGTGTTTCTCCAGAATATCCTGGTCTTCTGTTTGGGTGTTCTGGCTTTCTAATGGCCTTGTTCATTGTTCCTCGCATTGTATCTTCTTGCTTGCCCTCCACTTCCCAACTCTTCCAAGCATCATTGTCTTTTCCAATGGTTCTTCTCACAATATTCCCAAATCCCAAAGAGTGTGTCAGTTTATTTTCTGGACTTGGAATGAGAAATTGAGGCTTGATTTGATCAAGAGCCCATTGGTTTGTTTCCTTTGTTCCCTCAAAAGACTTTGCCAGCAGTTCAAATGCATCAGTATTTCCCACCTTTTTTTATTGACCAGTTTTCATATCCATAAAGAACCACAGAGATGACCACAGTCTGGACAGTTCTGATCTTTACGTGGAGAGATGGATTTTTGCATTTGAAAGTCTTTTCCAGTTCAATTTTGACTGCTGGGTCCTTTGTTGTTAATCAGTTAAAGTTGGCAAATGCTGTCCATCTCTTTGGCATCTTCTCCATCAGTGCTACAGTTAGTGCTCTTTCATATTGTCCTAACCTTAGTCCTATTCAGCTGAAGTCCCATCTTTTCACTCTGTTCTTTAATCTTCCTTATAAGGGCCTTTAGGTCTTCTTGATTTTCTGCTGCAAGTGTCGTGTCATCCGCATATCGAAGGTTATTGATGTCTTCCACTGGTCTTGAATCCTCAATCATTTTCCTCCAGTCCTGCGTCTCATTAAATGTTCAGCATACAGGTTGAACAGGTAAGGTGACACAGTATAGCTTTGACTAACCCCTTTGCCAGTGTAGAACCATTCTGTTTGTCGGTTCTCTGTCCAGACTGTAGGAGGTTTCTCAGTAGAATGATGACATGTTCTTGTATTCCCATCTTCCTGAGGAATAAATTGCATAATTGCATAATTTTGTGTGGTCAACACAAAGACTTTGTTGTAGTCAAAGAAGTACATGAAGTCCTTGATGATCTTGGCTTTTTCCATAATCTAGCAAACATCAAGAAGGGTTTTGTTGATTGATCTTTATTTTCGTCAGTCCTGTCCATTGAACTTCCCTTGGTATACCAACTAGACATTGATATTTATTTCTGAGTGTACATATATTCTAGAAAACAAACCTTGTTTTTCCATGTTTGTCATGATGTTGTTTTAGTTACTTCAAGAAGGTATTAATGAAGATATCATTGTACAACTATTTCCCTCCTTCTGATTTCTGACTATGGTATTTCAGTTACCAGCAGGATAACTTATTTACAGATCTTGTCAATTTTATCCTCAGCTTCATAATAAAACTTTTTCATTTCTTCTTTATTAGCATCTGTTGTTGGGGAGTAAACTTAAATGAATGCATTGTTGAATGGTTATGCATGAAATCTGATTGACATCAGTCATTCACAGAATTGCATCCAATAATGGTCTTGTTGACATCCTTGTTGACAATAAATGCCACTCCATTTCTTCTTTGTTGTTCATGGCCTGAGTCGTAGACAGTGTGTTTTTTCCAGCTTGCCATGATTCCTGCTTCAAACATTCCAAGTTTGTAGCTTTGAATTCTTATTTTCTCGCTCATTAGCTAAAGCAAAAATCTTTGACCAAGCTGTGTCATGCAAGCAAAGTGTACTCCGAGGAATCCTCAGCTCTTACTCAGTAATAGTTGAGTGCACGTTAATACCAAACTTTTTGTTGTTCCTGTCCATGTGATTTTCTTGATAGATTATACAGAAGTGGTTTACCATTTGGCTTCTTCTGCACAGTTGAACTGATGTCATTGCCATTGTCACCTGTGTGATAATACACCTTTGACATTGTCCTATATATTTAGGCTGCCCAGTGTAGGTGGAACTTTGCAGCCACCTAGCAGCACCCTAAGAACCAAATATCAAGACCACATCAATGACATAGCAGCACTCTAGCAATCATGTAGGACTTATCACAGCAATCACTCTGCATTTTCATCAGAAAATGCAATTTTATAGTATTATTATTATTATTATTATTATTATTATTATTATTAGGACATGTCTTTAGCTATTTAAAATATTTTCAAAAAGAGTGTGTTTGGTTTGGGTTTATGTAGATCCTGGAGCAGAACCGGACTTACACAGCAAGCTCAGGAGACCTTGGCTGAGCAAGTCATAGAACCAACCAGTACCACATCAGTTCCCAAAGGTATTGTCTGATAAATAAACATGATGGCAAACTTTTATGACATTGAAAAAACATTGTTTTGACTAAACATGCTCTGCATTTACTCAGGTGTAAAGATGGTTAAGAGAAAGAAATGGGAGACCAGTGAAGTGAAAGCAGTTGAAAAACATCTGAACAGGTTCATTAAAACTTGCACAGTGCCAAGAAAAAAGATTGAGTCCTGTATAAAAGTTGACCCTGCTGCATTCAAAGACCGACATTGGTTAACGGTAAAGTTCTTTGTAAAGAACAGAATCACTGCATTTTAAAGGAAAATGTAAACCAGAGCAAATGTCATTTGCAGTCTTTGTTTTTTTCTGTTCATTGATAAAGTGCTAAAAAAAGTTTTATTTCATTTTTCAGTTTATTTTGTCAATCTTTAAAAAATGGTTCTTCAAGGGTTCTTTAGTAAAAACAGTGAAAGAGCTATTTGCATGCCTAAATGTTTCTTCACATGGTGAAATGGTTTTTCAATTTGGAGAATGTGTTGTATATGGATCTACTAATGAACCATTTTGAAAATGGTTCTGTATAGCACCACAAAGAGTTCTGTTACAAGCTTGATATCAGCACAATTGAAGAACTATATAGAACCATTTTCAAGTTCCTTTATAGAACCATATGCAACACAGTCTGAATAACCAGTTACCATGAATCATAGGTCTATATAGAATCACTGTCTTTACCAAAGTTCTCTTGAAAAAACATATTTTTGGTGTTTTTTTTTTCCATACGTGCTATTATTTGACTGGCAGCTTACGTTTTTTGGTATTGCTTGTGATTCGCTTTACATTTAAGAAGCAGTCATTAATTATTTGTGCATAAATACTGCATCACAAATGGCAAACAACTGGTTTAAAAAGAAACAAATAAAAGACCTGTTATTAATGTGTCTACATCAGTTGTCTTGTGTTACAAATATACATTATAGGTGCATTTCAACTGTTCATAATATTTGTCCCCAGATTGTTCACAAGTACCTACATTGTACAAAATACCAGAAAGTTGTGTGTGTGTATCTGCTGGTCCCCACATGCTTTGAATACCAGAAATTGTCCCCAGAATGTAGGAAAATGTCACATTGCTTTAATAATGTATTTTCTTTATTTTGAAGTGACAGCCGTTTTAAGAACGCCAGTTGAAACATGAATCTGTCTTTCGTTTGCTCCTAAAGCCTTTAGAAAGGCGAGTCCCCACAATGTAGCTTCCAGCTTGTAGTCCCCAAAAAACGCTTAGACAAGTATGTGTGTGTGTGTGTGTGTGTGTGTGGAGATGCACAATAAGCAAAATTAATTAGAAAAATCAGCAAAACATTTGGTATTTTATGCTTTATACCTGGCGACCTGTCCAGGGTCTGTCCTGCCTTTCGCCCAATGACAGCTGGGATAGGCTCCAGCACCCCCCGCGACCCAGAAGGAGAAGCGGCTTAGAAGATGTGGCTGGGACAGCCATATGCGGGTCAGGGTTGCCCCATTTCAGCCCCTCACATCTGCCTTGAATCACAGAGCAGTTTGTGCATAATTGAGGTGCAGCAGAGTGGAAATGAGCGGACAATGATAATTACAGATGTGAAAGTGCCTCATTCTGGAACTTCCTGTCACTGGAGGAATCTCTGCATGGTACGTCTAGTGTGGAGTCTCTTGTTTTTGTAAACAGTTTAATGTTTAATCCAGGCTACTTCATTAACGGCACACCTCAAATGTGACGAAGTACATCAAAAATGTGGGAAGGAATGAGGGAGGGAGGGGGGGGGGTGGTGGTATCGGAATTGGAACCATCCTCTGTCCAAATAAATCACCGATCTGAGTAATCAAGTAATCAAAAACGGCAAAGGTCACTGAAGGGTGTAACGACGTTCTAATTCCAGCAGCGCTCTGAGAGACGCTTTCACAGAAAAGCCTGGAGATAATGAGCGAATTACAAACGTTATGTCTGACGCTGTAATCGGATAAAGGCGTGACAGAGGTGTATGCATGTGTCCACACACGAACACTCTCTCAGCCGCGGAGCGTAACGACGAGATGTAAGAGCTCTTTGTGCCTCGCTGTGCCTTGAAGACAAGGGCGAGTTGAAGTAATTAACTGAATCAAGGATATCCTGAGCTTGCAACGTGACATCTGCCAAAGTGTAAGAGCGGTGGAGCCGGTAATTCAGAAAGATCAGTTTACCCTCGGGCTATGTCTGTTAAACGCACCACCCCTCAATTCACTTTAACACTTTCAGAAAGCCGAGTGATGATGAGCTCCTCTCGCTGATTTGATCACTGTCTATAAGCTAGGAAAAAGCCTCTACGTGCACATAACACCACGGCTAACGTTGATAGCAGGCAATGGAAAACACCACATCTGCAATTCCTTCGTTCACTCTGTTCAACTATCCAAGCCTGGCAGAAGTTTAGATCTTAGTGTGGTGGAAAATTACATTTACGCTACTTTTTTCCTTATCATGCTATTTTACTCCTTAGTCAAGACATATGTTTGCCTCTTTTGCTTTGCTACTGGAGCTACGAGGCTGATGTAGCAAATGTGTAATCAAAGCTTATACCATGTAGGGTTGTGTGGTAATATGGTATTAAGGTATATCACGGAATGGGGTGGGGTATATGCCAAAAATATTATATCGCAATGCTCAGACATTTTCATGATACACAATATGCATCACAATATTCGGTCATAGAAACAGCAGCGCCACATTTTAAAAACAGCCATAAAATACTTTTGGTACATTCTTTTTTTTATTGCACTAAATCCAATTAAACAGCACTAATTCTGTACTTTTTCTGATAATACAGTGTTCTCTAAGTACTGTCGGTTCTCAGAGAAGCAGATTGTGTATCACAGTATTAAAATTCATCAGAAGAAAGATAAAATACTGTGATACTGTAATATTGATACCATTTTTTCTTTGTTTTTCAGATTCCACCCATTTGTATTTTTTGAGGGCTCACTAATGGTGAGGTGGGCATTCATTGATCAAAAGATCCAGGAAAAACCTCAGATAAACTAAGTATAACAGTGGCTCAGTGCCAGCTAAGAACTGCTCACCACAGAACAGGTTATGTTCCAGCTTTCCATGTTTGTATTATCTACACTGGTTTCAGCAGAGCAGCAGTTAATCTGAATCAAACCTGTACTGTGGTGTGTGGCACTGTTTTGGTCTGTAGCCTGTTCGCTAGGCGAACATTAAGTTGGCTGATCAGGCAACAGATCCAAATGGAGGAACAGGTTTCATTTTTGCCTTTCTATGACTTCAAAAGCTGTTGCTCGACTTCACTCCCTCAGATATGAATCACTGTCATCTAAACTTGTGTTGGCGCTTTAGTTAGCCAGAACATGTTCTGCGGTGAGCAGAGCTGTTGTCATTCTAGCTAAGCAATGCTATTTAGCTCCTCTCTTCTGGTTTACAGCAATGTTTAACCCTTAGCATGTCTTATATAGACATCTTGCTATAATATCTGGAGACAGCCTGACCATAACACCCATCATACGCCTGTGTGTCGAGTTGTAAAGAATCTCAAATAAACCTGTTCTGAGTTTTCTGACATAAGACCTGATGTACTAAGCCTTTTGTGCTAGTTTCAGGTGCAGGTTGGACACATTCTGGTTAGACCAAGGCCCTGAGCATGTGCTGTAAGAATGTTTCTCATCAGAATAACCCTGTATAAACTGTCAGGATCAGATGGACTTATGTGAGAAGACGTGGCTCAAATGTGCCCTGATTCAGCCACAATACACACGTGAAGTCCACGTTATCGTTTCACAAACTCTAGTAAACTATTTTCTAAGCCAATAAAAAAACAACACCTCTGTAGACTGTTTTGATGGGAAGGAATTTCATCTATTAACAACACTCACTTCATCACTGAACTTTCGTTTTCTGTTTTGTCTCAAGCTTGTTGACAGTTATTTTACTGGGTTACTGGAAAGGCCTATGTTGATACGTGATACACTGAGTTCTTAGTAAACCAATTTAGGTGCAAAGTGGGTGTTGGCTGCAGTCGCACTGAGGGATGTTTTGCAGAGTTTTCAAAGCCGTCTTGAATCCTGAATTTTGTGTTCTTTTGTAGGCACTGTAGTCTCAAACTTTAATATTACTAAACAACTTATTGCATTTAGGCATGTGGTTTCAAATACTTCAAATGCTTCATACTACATGAGCCTCACAGATCCAGCTCGCAAATACAGAAGCCAGCTCCAAATGCCAAAGATGTTTAGGCTGATCAAATACTTTTGGGGTAAGTGGACAACTGAGAATGACATTTTCACCAAACTATCACTTTAGTGAGAGCCCTATGAAAATAATGAGCAACATATAAAGGCTATAATGATCAAACTCTAAAAGCTATAACGATCAGACTATAAAGACTATAATGATCAGACTATAAAGACTATAATGATCAGACTATAAAGACTATAATGATCAGACCATAAAGTCTATAATGATCAGACCATAAAGTCTATAATGATCACGCTATAAAGGCTATAATGATCTGACTGTAAAGCCAAATGATGTGTGTTCTTTTCAGCTGTTCCGCTCTGTTCTAAGGGCTGGAGAGAGTGGCAGGTCAGGTCTGATCGATAGTCTGGCTGTCTGTGCTGCATGATGCTTTCCTCTTCTCTTCTTTTCATCAAGACCCTGTGTATGCTTTTTTTCTGTTTGCTAATGTATCTCTATAACCTCTTGTCCGAAGCTTTCTCTCAGCAGTCAATAAACGCTGGAAACAATATCCATCTCTGAAACATCACTCCCTCGCTTACTGTAAATCTGCAGATTTGAGGGTTTGACTTCCCATGACATGACGGAGGATAATGAGACGAATGCAGAGCGAGGAACAAAACGGTCAAGAAAAGAGCACCCCTGACTTTTGACAAATAGCTGTCAGGTCTTATTTTTAGCCTGCTTTCCATAGCTAGCGGTCTTCGAAGGACACTTAGTTTTGACAAATGTTTCCCACCCACACATTAGTCAAAAGAACTGCGACAGCCCAAAAAACTATGTGTTGCTAACCAGGCCCAGAAGCCAACTGATACCTGCTGATACCAGCTGATACCAACATACAGCTGATCCCTTTGGAACACAAGGAAAATGAAAGGTTCTGAATTTCATTTGATTTTATTTATACCGCACTTTTTTCTTCAGACCTGCGGGGCCCTGATGAACATCGCTGTGGGCAACAATGCAAGAAACACTAAGAGGAGCCAAAGTTTAAAAGGAAGACCTCTCTAAGACCTTCAAGAACAAACACAGAGGAACCAAGACTAAAAAACCTCCAAAAGAAACGTTAATAACCAAGACTCAAAAGGAAAAGTCTCTAAGAACATGAGAAAGAAAGACAGAGAACCAAGATTCAAAAGGAAAAGTCCCTAAGAACATGAGAAAGAAAGACTGAGAACCAAGACTCGAAAGGAAAAGTCCCTAAGAACATGAGAAAGAAAGACTGAGAACCAAGACTCGAAAGGAAAAGCCCCTAAGAACATGAGGAAGAAAAACTGAGAAATAGGCTTGAATGGAAAATTCTCTAAAAGCATGAGGAATAACCACTAAGACAAACCAAGATTCAAACAGAAAATTCCCTTAGAGCATGAGGAAGAAACACTAAGAGGAACCTTGAAAAGAAAACTTGGAATTGGACTAGAAAGACCAGCTTTAGCATTAGCATTAGAAATTTGACACATATCTTTCTAGGGTTACAAATGCAGTAGTATTCATGAATTGCAGACACGTTGTCAATGTCAATGTCAATTTTATTTCTAGAGCACATTTAAAAACAACGAAGTTGACCAAATTGCTTTACAAGTTAAAAATTAAGCAATAAATCCAAAAGTCAATAAAATAACAAGAATAAAACAGAATATAAAGCAACAAATACAATAAATAGAATACACTAACATGAGATCAGAGACAAAAACCCTGAAAGCTCAGACTGAACTTGAATTAAAAGATAAGGTAAATAGATAAGTTT
The DNA here is from genome assembly GCF_015220715.1 of Pygocentrus nattereri. Taxonomy (NCBI): domain Eukaryota; kingdom Metazoa; phylum Chordata; class Actinopteri; order Characiformes; family Serrasalmidae; genus Pygocentrus; species Pygocentrus nattereri. The sequence continues at coordinate 9,011,695 of NC_051228.1, read as the reverse complement.
TTAAGGAGGATTTAAAAGACTGTGTAGACTCTGAAGTACAGATATGAAGTGGCAGTTTATTCCAGAGTCTAGGGGCAATAACTGCGAAGGCCCGATCCCGGTTGGCGCAGCAGCCAATTATCATCTCAACGTTCATTTTACAGGGCACAAGAAACGGAACATCAAATACCGTTTAAAAGAAATTTCAGTCATCTAAACGGTACATTCCTGCTGATATCGATAAGATTTGCACATCACTGTGCATCCCTAATTAGAAGTCCTTTCTCCATGGCATGCTTTAAAAATTATTTATATCAGACATTAGATTTGATCTACTTATTGTACTCATGCACTTCTTCATTTTACTGCATTTGTAATCCTTTACAAATAAACGCTACGCTTGTTTGTAATGCTAATCCAGGCAAATTCAGTTCTAATTTCTACATCTTATAAACAGCCTTGGTAGATATATGAAAAACACTACACTGGCATCAGCCTACGATTCCCATTATGGGATTCCCAATTATGGACTTAAAGGATGTTCATGTGCAACTTTAGGTCAGGAAATTGTATGTGTGGAAACTCTTAACAGCCACAAACGCAGCATCAAATCTTTCCCTTTCTGTGAATCTGATAACGGTGTGATTTGCAGAACCAAATAAAAAAAGACAGAAAAATGGTTAGAATTTCTTTGACCTCTGGTGTTTCTTCAAATGCACATTCCAAAGTGCACCCCCCCTCCCTCCCTCCCAGCTGACCCTACTGACCTGTTTCTCCCAAAACAGGCTGGTTAAATTAGCAGCACCTGATGCGTGACAGTGTCAGTCCTGGGCTCTCTCGTTCACCACAGGTTCCTTATCACATGGCCATCATTAAAGAGCCACATACACTCGCACACAGCTTCCCCGGCTCACCCGCACGTCTATCACTCAGCGTCCGTCAGCTCTGCTAGGATATCCCCACACATCTTGGCACAATTTTCTATGCTTTTGCTGAGCCTTATCAGGGGAGATTTCTGTTTTTGCTCTAATGCGCCTAATTTCTTCCGAGAATGCAGCAGTTGTTGAATGAGCTGGGGAAAGACTGAATTAGCATGATGTGATTTTCAGAGTTCTCTAAGAGCTTCCATGCGTTAGCCACTTACAAAAGACAAACTCAATCAGAATAAAGTTCAGAGATTTGCTGAGATAAACCCTCTGGAAAAACAGCTCCAACTGGAAAGGTCTTGGGGAAAATCATGACGATTCACATTCTGACGTGAGGGGTGGACGATGTGATTAAAAAAATAACATCACAATACTTCAAAACCTTTTCACGACACATGATATCACGATATTTCACTTTTTTCTGAGCATGATCAAAAACCATGAATACAATGATTTATGGTTTTACTGTCCAATACTAGATAAACATGACTAGGAATGCCATTTTTGGCAGATTCTTTGCCCATTTTGATGTTCTTTTGATGTTCCTTCGTCATAAGACTAAATGCATAACCAGGGGTCAACAACATGCAGCTCTTCTACTGTTACATCTTTAGGTAAAGATAAAGTAATCCTCCTTTGCAGTAAAGAAAGTTCTGCTGGTCATTCAAACACAGTTTTAGGAATAAATGGTCTGAAACACTGGAGTTAATGTAGGCTATACATGCTAATTCGCCAACCTTTGACCCTGAAGGCTGGTGTGCAGACTGCTAGTCAGATAGCAACGCAGCAAAGCTGCTAATATCATCTAGCTAGTAGCTAACAAAAAGGCAAAAAAGAAAAGATTTAAGATGATCTTTGACAATGTGGAGATGAGTGGACTTTGGATTTATAAGCACTCAGCAGTTTTTCTGATGCATTTAATCCGCGGCGACAAGTGAAGTCAGTTTCTCATTTGCCACCTTCTCAATCGAGTTTTCTCGTTCCATCTTAAATGGCGTAGCAGTTACATTCTGACACCTTAGGCACCATGAAATCGACTTCAACCTAGTAAAAAAATCAAACATTTACAAGAGAAAAGTGGTTTTAGCTGAGCTAAAGCTTAAAGCAGAGCAAAGTAAGTCTGCATTGTCATTTATATTTTACTATTTAGCCTATGCTAGGACATACTGAGACAAGTTTACAGCCAATGGTAAAATGGACAGAAAATGCTGTGGTTCTCAAGGTGGTTAGATTTTTGTTGCAAAATGGCTCAAAATAGCATTTAAATTTGTTGCCAACAGCATGAATCCACAAACCCAACATGCATCCGGTGTGTAGGGAACGTTTTCGTGGAACACTTTGGGACCTATCGTATCCATATTCCATTCAATATTTGAGTATTGTTGCTGACCATGTGCATTCCTTCATGGATGCAATTTACCCATCTTCTAAAAGCTACTACTAGCATAATAATGCACCATGTCTCAAAGCAAGTCATCTCAAACAAGGTTCTTGTTCTTCAGTAGCCTTCCCAGTCAATGGACCTCGATCCAAAAGAATCTTAACATTTGGGTTGCATAGGCAATCCATTAGTAAACAAAGCTGCAGACTGTAGCTTCAGGCTGCACTCAACATAAGACACACAGCATTTAAAAAAGAACCAGCTGCACCTACCATAGCACTGTGGCATATGACTATATATTCTAGTCATTTTGTTATCAGAAGAAGTGTGCTGGACCCATAACCCAGAACCATCCTCTGCTACGATCCATCTATATTGGGGCAGTCATTGGCTGGAGTCTAGGGAACCAGCCTTGTGACCGGAAGGTTGCCGGTTTGATCCTCTGAGCCAACTGAGGTGCCCTTGAGCAAGTCACCTAACCCCCACCTGCTCTGGTGCTGCAGATAGGGTATGTGTATGTGGTGTTTCACTGCACGGATGGGTTAGATTGCAGAGGTGAAATTTCCCATTGTGCATGAGCACTCTACTACACAGCTTGTTCAGACCAGCAGCCACTCTCCTGGTACTAAAGTGGTGGGTATGCACAAGTAGCGTCGGGCCAAAGCCTGAGGAATCGTGCACTACTGACTTTCCACCGACGAAGGGGGTTATTTTTGCCCAGTGCTGGCAGAATATCGGTGAAGTAGCTGTCTGCCTGTGTTTCAGAGTTATCAGTTTGAGATTAATAGTGTCTCTCAGTCTCTCAGAAGAAGCATGGCATTGTTCTTGTTGGCTTCTTAGTGCTGATGTGTTATTTCCTCACTAGCAGCCTCACCTCCACTCTCTGCAGCCGCAGACACCTCTGTCGAGGTTATTATCTCACACAGTTGCGCTTCTGCCGACTGCCTCTATGTTGACAGGAGAAAGTGACAGTGAAGTGAGGGTCCAGCAAACAGGCATTGAGAGACGGCTTAGAGACCAAATGTTTGGAAAATTCAATTACATTTCTAATGTCTAATCGACATTTATGTATTTGTCAGGTAACAGTTCATTGGTTAATGATTAACATCCCTAAACAAGACTAATTATGATGTGTTTGCAATGAAATGTGGTTATTCATTACTTTTTCAGTATATTGTGACATACTTCATCAACAATAAATATCATCATATTGCAAACCAACTTGCATGATACTGGCACAATACTGACTCACTATTCAGAACAATATAAATTACTATCAAAGCATGATGGGTAAGTTTAAGTTTTAAAGTTATACTGTTTTGATCCCACAACCGGGGAAATTCCATCTCCGCATTTAACCCATCCATGCAAGTGAAACACCACACACACACTAGGGGGCAGTGAGCACACTTGCCCAGAGCGGTGGGCAGCCCTATCCACGGCGCCCGGGGAGCAATTGGGGGTTAGGTGTCTTGCTCAAGGACACCTCAGTCATGGACTGTTGGCGCTGGGGATTGAACCGGCAACCTTCCGGTCACAGGGCCAGTTCCCTAACCTCCAGCCCACGACTGCCCAGTCGTGACCAGACTGGGTAATATCAGGCTTATCCACATTTTAGAAGATGAAACCCCTGCATTCCATTCAAGTGAGTGAAAAACAAATGATACATCACCATCATCATTTTGATATGAATAGCACTTATATGATTTGAACCTCTCGCAGTTCTCCAGCAGCCAACTGGCCGCACAGCCTCTAAAAAGAACAGCAACTCCAGACTCTATGGCTGTAAATCATCTGTGCTTCTTATCAGATTATGGCCATGCGTCCTCAGGTCCGCCGACACAATAGACAGCCTGTTGTATTAATCGCAGCAACATCAGCCGTAAAGTTATCTTTCCTCTGACAAGCCTTGTAGCTTGTCATAACAAAACAAAGATAATGCTTTAAAAAAGCAAATAGAGTGTCACCGCATTAATCAGAAAGGGAATGCTTATTAAAAGAGCCATCAAAGTGTGCTGAGACCTCTGACGCACTGGAAAAAGATCCCACTTGCAGGTTTACTGATCAAACAGGCTAGACAACTAAGGCTCGGTTTATATCTGGTGATTTCATTTTGGAACAGACAGACCTTCAAAAACCTCAAAAAACTGAAGAAATGCAGGCAAACAGGACACCTTCAGGACGTCTTTCAGGCGCTACAACAAAAGAAAGCTGTTATTCCACAGTGGTAGCATGGGGTAAACAAGCAGAGGAGTTGTCTCAAAAAGTGGAGATTCTATTAAATATACGAATGAGTTCTTTTTATGAGTAAAAAAAGGACTTATTTATTAAGTACATAATTAGCAAGTATTCTACGTAGTACTGAAGAAGACCATGTAAAGAACTACCATACAACTGATTTTTCATCAAAGAGTGATCTGAGTGATTATTTGTGGCATAATTGTTGGTGCCAAACAGGCTGGTTTGAGTATTTCTATCACTGCTGATATCTTGGGATATATTTTCATGCACTGCAGTCTCTAGTTTTCTCAAAATGGTGCAATAAAGAAAAAACTCCCATATATGAAAAAAAAGCCTGATAAGCAGAAAAGCATCTCAGAATGCACAACACACTGAAACTCGAGGTGGACGGGCTACAACAGCAGAAGACCACGTCAGGTTCCCCTTCCATCAGCCAAGAACAGAAAGCCTAAGCTGCATTTGGCACCGGCTCACCAAAACTGGACAGCTGAAGACTGGAAAAATGTAGCCTAACTCGATTTGTGCTGAGGCAAAAAACAAATGATTTAGAATTTTGGCGCCAACAGCATGAATCCGGTGTGTAGGGAATGTTCTCTTGGCACACCTTGGGACCTATCGTACCCATATTCCGTTCAATATCTGAGTATTGTTGCTGACCATGTGCATTCCTTCATGGATGCAATTTATCTTCTAAAAGCTACTACTAGAATAATAATGTCTCACAGCAAGTCATCTCAAACAAGGTTCTTGTTCTTCAGTGGTCTTCCCAGTCAATGGACCTCAATCCAAAAGAACACCTTTGGGATGTGGTAGAATGGAAGACCTGCAGCATGACTGTGCACCTAAGTAATCTGCCCTACCTAGTATGGGTGCAGTGTTCCCAATGTAGTGCTCAGTGAGTTTATACATAGAAATGGTTCTTAGAATGTTCATGGTTCTATACAGAATCACTGCCTTGACTAAATAACCCTTGAAGAACAATTTTTAACAAAGAAAGCGCAGACTAGAACTTGTCAACAGAGAACAAAAACCACATGTAAATGCAATTCATTATGTAACTAAGTACTAAGTAATTCCTAAATGATCACTAAGTAATCACTAAGTCAACAAATTTAAGCAAATATTTAATCAATAACTCTAGCTTTTTAAATGTAATGCCTCAAGTTAACCAATAACTATCTAATTACAGCTAACAAGATATTCACTTTCCCATCATATCATATGTAAATGACTTAAAAGGCTTTAATTCTTCTAAGATGCCATAACACTTTGTGGGCAAAGGCAGAGTTTTGATAGCTAATCATCTTGAAATGATGTGGCTGTGTCAGTTGCTCCGGGCTGACAAAGTGGGTCTTGTATAGTGTACAGAATCAAAGCAGCGCTACTCACAGCCGTATGTGGGCCCTACAGCCTGTAATTATGCAATCTGGCAGGATTAAGCAGACATGAGAGAGAAGAGGCTGCGGAGGCTCTGATTACTGACAGGCAGCATGCGGTACAATAGAGGTAGAAACCACTAATGATATCACTCCGGTCTCTCCCGTTTCCAAACCCTTACAGCTCTAATCCCTGAGCACTGGCTGCTCCCTCTGGCTGACCCCACCTAGGGTGAACGGCATCCTGAGCTGGCAGAGCAGCTACCAGTCCTAAATGCTACGACCTACGACTTTCAATCTGAGCACAATCAAAGTGTCTTCTGGCCTTTCAGATAGTTATCAATCAACATTAACCCATAGCAGCTACCATTTTCATCTGTGATAAAACAAGTACGCTGGAATTTTTTTATGATGCAATTTTTAAATGATGTCAAAAACACTATAATCTTTAATTCTATACCATATTTGTTTTGTTTAACGTGAGATATTATATCATAACTTCAATCTGATTAAAGTTCTTGTTGTGTGTAGGGTCCTGGTTAGAAAAAAGAAAGAATATTTAAAATTTTTGCCATGCTTTTGTCATTTGACATCAAAACAAATGGAAAAAAGCAGACCCAAATTTATTAATACAGAATTCAAACTGAGCATAAATGTAATTAGTTATTCAACCCACTGTGTAACTATTTATGTAATTATATTATTACTAGTGGGGCTAGAGAAAACACATCAATAATGTGTTAATGCGATTATTAATAGCATTATTTTTTTTAACTCTTAAGCACTTTCCTGCTTTGACCCTTCAGACTATCCGTAGGTGGACCCTGAAGCCCAGTTGCTTGTTCAACGTTGCTATGACTCCACGATTGAAGCCCCTTCTTCAAATACAGCTTTTAAATGGCACGTTCCACTGATTTCCTGACGCCATCCTGGTGAATATGTTATCATCAAAGTATATCAAGACATTCTATACCTAAGACCAGAATGAGGGTTTGGTTTAGATTTTGGGGTGAGGTTAAGTTTAGGGTTAGATTAATCCCATATAAAATTCCAAGCTTATTACATACTTAGGCTTATTATTCAGTAACTACAGGGACTACAAGGTCAATGCAACATAACCATTTATGAGGCGTATACAGCAGGCTATCCAAGTGCAACCAAACATAGCTCTAATTAGGCAATATCAGTAATATCAGTTACATTAGCACTCCAGTAGACACAGCTGGACAGTGTTCATGGGAGATCTATGGATTAATAATCAAGCAACAAACTGAAAAAAGCTCCCTGTGAAACAACACCTAACAAAACAGTGTGAGGGCCAGAAGCAACAACCACAAAGGAATTGGAACATGCAGCCACTACTGCTCTCACTGGGCATCAGTGATGAATATTGGAAACTGCGTTCATCTTGCGTTCATGTCATTTTCACGCTGAGTTCACGTTAATATATAATAAATATATACCTATAAAGTCTATGTATCTACATAGAAAGCTCTAACAAAATGCACGCCTTTGAAATTGAAAAATCTTTATTTATAATCAAATTTAAGCAAATAAGGCAAATGAAATGAATCATAACTACACAAATAAATTAGATAACTGCAATTATTCAAACTGTTTGACTGTCTTAATTACTGTATTTAAATTATTATGTAATGTTAACAAAAAGGAATGAATAACTACAAACTTCTAAAAATACCGAATGAGTATCTGACCATAGCTAATCAGACAGCCATTCAGTTTTTCATCATGGATATACAACTTCTTTATGCCAAGGCTTAACTATACTAATTATCACAAATGCATGCAGTGCATTGGCTTTTATTCCAAGATAATACATGCAAATGCAACAAGAGCACACAACAAATAGCTGTGTTTGTTAGCGCTGGAACAGTGCCCTGTGGCAGACAGCAGTGGAAGCTTTGTTGGCACAGGCCTGCCATTAAAACATCTCATTGTATTTTTCCTCACCGGTTGGAAAATACCGCGTCGTTCCCCTCGTGAAGTGCCTGGGCGAGGACCAGCTCAGACGCAGGTGATGTCAGGATGGGAGAATGCTGCGTGTGCATGGTTCATACTCCACTTCACTAATGTAAATGAACGGTGCTGCATACTTTCCTAGGCATGTGAACACGGTATGGCAGGGTGGGTGTACTGTAACTAATTAGGAACACATGAGAGTGGGTCAGAGTGGTCAAAGGACACTCGTCTACATACCCCATACATCTCAATCACTTGCAGAGCTGGCAGGACTGAATGAAGGCCGGCTACTGAGCAGACACACAGACCGCTGTGGGTAATATTACACAGATAGGCCGACACAATATAACAGACCGTAATGAGCAGGCACATTCAATACTGCAGACCTGTATACTACGGCTATATATTACTGTTAGAAACACTACAGTTTTATGCTGTAATGAGAAGGACTCATATATCTATCTCACAAGAGTTGTATTGCTAATTTTTCACAGTGTCCAAACTCTGCTTTGCTTGAAACATCAAGCTACAATAACGTTCTAATGACACTATATGGAAGAGTTCAGCACCAGTGCCCTGACTGCGTGAGCTTGCTGGCTAAACTTTGTCCCCTAGGGGCCACTAAAACTCTGCACATATACTGTGGGCAACCGCAGATATACTGCGTGCAATTAAAGTCCAATTTGTGACCGAACTCAACGTGGCAGCATCAGAATAAATGAAACAATGCTGTATTGTTGCAACCCTGAAAGTTTTCCACGCACAATGTTCCAAGCACTCTCTAATTAAAAGTTTGAATGTTCATCTTGGTTAAAGCTAAAAACTATTGCTTTTGTACTACAAACATTGGGACAGTATGTGAAAGCCTAATAAAAACAGAAGGCAGTCATTTATAAGTCCACTTTAACCTGCATTAAAACAAAAACAGTACAAAGACAAAATATTAAATGTTTAACCTGATCAACTTAATGGGTTTTTTTTTATATTATACACTCAGTATACACTAAATACTCACTCGTGTGAAATTCATGTTTGTAAAACAGTTGGGAAGGGGTCCATTTAAGACTTGGAACATGTAACTCGCACATTTGTGAAGGCATCATTAGCGGTGAAAGACGAAACCTTGCAACAAACATTGTATCTTCAAAATGGAAACTTTACAGGAGGACGAAAAAACCTACTTTACTGTTAATGTAAGTCAGTGGAACCGGACTTTTTTCCAAGGGATTCTGGACCATTTCTGCTGGTCCATTTATCATGAAATGTACACACAATGTAAAAAGCAACAGGCATTCTCAAATTATGTCAAAAACTGAAAAACAACAATAATGGAGATCCGAGGTTTTGTCCATCAATATACGCAGATGCTGTCTACTAGACAACGTCTTTTTCAAGGACACCATGCGTATTTCAGCATGACATCACCAAACCACATTCTGTATGACTACAGCATGGTTAGATAATCAGAGAGTGCAGATGCTCGCACTGAAGACATGTGGTGCATCATAATGTGCTAAATTCTACAGTAAAGGTTGCGCAGCTAAAGACATGTATAACAAAAAATGGCAACAAATTTCACTTTCAAAACTGGATTAATCGGTGACTTCGGTTAAAACTAAATTGTGAAACTATGATATAACCCGGTGGTAAACACACTCCTGTCCCACTTTGGAAAGTCTTGCAGGCATCAAATTTGGAATGAGTACATATTCACATAAAAACATCATAAATGTGTTGCTTTTGTAGTGTTTTCAACTTCTTTCAACTTTTCTGAAACTAAAGTTTGCAGGGTGGAAGAACACAGAAGCCTACTGAAGCCCACTGACTAACAACTGAATGAGTAAAATGCACCAGGATAAAACGAAAGACTCACTTTTCACATGCAAACACAGAACGCAGAGCCATGTAAGCAGCTGTCTGCTGTCTTAAGTGTGCGAGTGAGTCTGTGTATATGTGTGCAATATCAGGCTCTCTCCGTTCTCCTCACACACGGCTCTATTCTCAGGCGCGTGTGTACAGGAAAGGAGCCAGGCCGTGTAAGCGGAGAATGGAGAGGAACTCCACAGCTGTTCGGAGTTTGTCCTGCATCTGCAGCAACTGCCATTCCGCCGAACAAAGCGAGAATGCAATCAAACTGTCGGCCCCCGACGCGCTCCTGTCTCCACCTATTTTTCGCCAGAGTGCTGAGGCGCTATCTCGACCCCTCTTATCTCTCCGCATGTTAACATGCTCACAAATAACAGCGGCGCACTCCTACAGGGTCTACCACGAAATAATTCACAAATCACCTAATGCTATCAGGCATCGCTCTAAGTGGAATTTGAAGAGAGATAACGCACAGCAGAACAGTTTTGGCCACAAACACGATGACTGACTCCTGCAAAGCGCTGAAAACTTCCATCGACGGCCCACCTAAGCATGGCTCTGCCCCCGCTGCTCCGCTCCACAAAAGAGGTGTGACAGGCCACTATTCAACATGCAATAGGACACCGCCAGATGAAGAATGAGGCAATACTTTTAGACAAAGCACTGCACCCAGGATACCATGAGTTAAGCTTCCCTTCACCAATATACAATTCACTACAGACACAGACTGAAGAGGCCTTGTACAGACAGATACTGTACAGACATGCCTGCAGTGATATACAAACACTGAAGACAATTACATACTGCATGCACAGTACACTGCAAAGCACCGCACCATACATACACCAATTAAAAAGGTATACATATCATCGCTGTTGGAACAAAATCCCAAACACTTTGCAGGAGAAGGAAAAAACAGTTCAGTGTAAGTTAATGCAGCAGCATTTTATTCCAAGTCATTTTGGACCATTTCCATAACTGGTTCATCATGATATCTGGGCACAGTGTGTACAACAGCTAGCATTTTCAAATTAAGTCAAAAAATGAAAAATGACAGTATTGAGTCAAAAACTGACAGAGCACACGCAGCAGGCCAGCTTTGCATTGTACAGATGTTTGTACAGGTTGCTTTGCACAGATGTGTTACAAATCAAAGTAACCAATCAGAGCTCCATTATCACGATTACAGCCTAACAGCTCATCTAGGTTGTGGCAGAGAACAAAACTGATACAATAAACCGACCGTGAAAATATGGAGGCTAAAGGAAATAACTGAACGACTGGCCTAGATGGCGAGTACTTTAGTACAACACAGTGACTGTTTACAGCCCTAGTCTGTTTATGTCCAGCTTTTTTTTGTAGAATGTTTGTCCCTGTTTAAGCACCTTTAAGTTGCATTGCTTAACGGAAAAATGATAAGGTAAGTTTGGTAAGTTTGGTAAGTTTTGGTAAGTTTGGTAAGTGGTAAGTTTTTCGCTTAACTTGGCTAACTTGGCCTACTTTGACTGACTAGCAAAATAACCAAACACAAGATATCTGCTGCAGATCTTCACAAAAGCCAGTGTTACACTGCTTTAGCCAGGCCCCCCAACTACTGAACAGTGGGAAAATGTTGATCATGAAATATATAACATGGAATGCCCCACCTCTGAGATCGAAAAAAAAAAAGCTTTAAAAAAGAACTGATGACAATAGCGAACCTGTACCCTTACACAACCTTAGAAAATAAGATAGAAGGGTGCTACAAGGTCATCTGCATTAGCCTTACTGTTTGACTGTAATGTAATGGGGGTACTCTCTGTTAAGGTGCATTCTGATTGGTGGGCAATCCTAGAATACTAACGTATGCCTTCTAATTTGTAGGCTGTATGGCCTTTGGCAGTCTTATGATATCTCAGTACTGCACATGAAAAGCAGAAAATCAGAAAAAATGAAAGCTAATGTTTTTTTTTTTTAACTAAGCCAGTTAGTAGCTTCTAAATGATTGAAAATCTGTTAAACACCTTTGAAGATATAACTTCACACTCACATTTCAATCCAGCTTCTTCTTGCTCCACAAGACTAGTCACGGCATGCAAAGCGGATATATGCTCGGTCTATAAAACTGGTGCCGACACACAGACGTGGATAGCCAATAAGAACACAAGTGCCAAAAGTTGTTGCCAGCTTAGCGCACAAAAGTTATCAGACAGTCTGAACCTGTGTGGGTCCGTACCTCAAAGACTGAAACTAGGGTTAAAGTGAGTGTTAGATTTGGGAAACTTGGGAAGTTCATTTGAATTTAAGAGATATTCAGCACGTTAAAGACAAGGTGAGTATCTCCAAGGCATCTATAGAGCAGTGTTCCTTAAATAGTAGAAAAACACATGCTGAGAGTTTTTTTTTCCACTGTATGGAAAAGTGGTTTCTATCTATGCTTCACTTGGAGCAGTGCGTCTGTCAGTGTAGCTGAACAAAATGATATCCCGAGCAGTGAACCCGCCGGGGTGGGTGTGAAGGCCTAGAGCTCCCTGCAAGCTCCCACAGAGCGTGTCTGTCTCTGTGTGTGTGCGCCTATATTTGTTTCCAGCCATCGTGAACACTCACAGTACGCTCTCTCTTTTGCTCCCACACTTTCTCTCCCACCTTCCCTCTCTCCCCCGCCCGCATGCCGACTGCACTAACACACGACCCATCTCATAAACACAGTTAGCGGGCGTTACTCGGCAGCTCGTGTTACCACCTGACAGCAGGATTAAGGGCCTGAGCGCCACTCTGCTCTCCCCCGGCACTGACGCCCTTTTAAGGCCAGTGTCTGCCCGCTTGCCTGTGCTGCTGGGCGTTAATGCTAAGGCAGCGCCAATCACTTCCACATGGAATCGCTTCTTTACTTAGTCACAGGAGTCCTTCCATTCTCACTCTCAATACCCTGTAACTACCCTTCATGCCTGTGTGAAACATTAAAAATCAAGCATTTATTGAAACCAATTATATACTAATTTAGGTATTTTTAATAAAGCTGATTATGTGGTTCTGTTTGAAAACCTGGGATTGGCAACAATAGTTTGAGGTGGTTCATACACCAATCAGGCATAACATTATGAGCACCTCCTTGTTTCTACTCTCATTTTCTATTTTATCAGCTCCACTTACTGTATAGGTGCACTTTATAGTTCTACAGCTACAGACTGTAGTCCATCTGTTTCTCTGACACTTTGTTAGCCCCCTTTTACCCTGTTCTTCAGTGTCTCCAGGGACTCTCAGAGAGCAGGTACTATTTGGGTGGTGGATCATTCACAGCACAGCAGTAACACTGATGGTGGTGTGTGCTGTGCTGGTCTGAGTGGATCAGACACAGCGGTGCTGCTGGAGTTTTTAAACACCTCAGTGTTGCTGCAGGACTGAGAATAGCCAACCAACCAAAAATATCCAGCTAACAGCGTCCTGTGAGCAGCGTCCTGTGAGCAGCGTCCTGTGAGCAGCGTCCTGTGAGCAGCGTCCTGTGAGCAGCGTCCTGTGAGCAGCGTCCTGTGAGCAGCGCCCTGTGAGCAGCGTCCTGTGAGCAGCGCCCTGTGAGCAGCGCCCTGTGAGCAGCGTCCTGTGACCACTGAAGAAGGACTAGAACGCAAACTGCACAGCAGCAGATGAGCTATCGTCTCTGACTTTACATGCACAAGGTGGACTGACGAAGTAGGAGCTAAAAACTCCGGAAGCACTGCTGTGTCTGATCCACTCATACCAGCAGGACACACACAACACCACCACATCAGTGTTACCGCAGTGCTGAGAATGATCCACCACCCAAATAGTACCTGCTCTGTGAGGGTCCAAGGGGGTCCCAACCACTGAAGTACAGGGTAAAAGGGGGCTAACAAAGTATCAGAGAAACAGATGGACTACAGTCTGTAACTGTAGAACTACAAAGTGCAGCTATACAGTAAGTGGAGCTGATAAAATTTAAAATGAGAGTAGAAACAAGGAGGTGCTCATAATGTCATGCCTGATTGGTGTATTTTATTCATTAAATAAAGCTATTCCCTCCAATTGGATAGTTAGCAGAATTAGCTAGGAAATTATGGTTAGGAAAAAGCCACACATCAGTTGTGTTTTATTGTTATATTTCAAATAGTGATAGAAAACACAGCACCATGCTGAAAGCTTTGGCTCTACACAATGAAAGTGACGAAATTACATTACTGTTGCCAACATAAGCACACAGTCCCGCATGTGGTTAACAAATGTGTATAATTATCAACAATTATCAACATCGAATTATATGGAAACATATAAGGTGAGGTACAGGATTATCGCCCAGCCCCACATTTGTTTTGAATATTCTGTGTAGTTGCTAGAGCTACACTGTATTCTCATTCCCCTCACTCTCCATCGTCCACAAGCTGCGCAAGCCAATACAGTTCGGTGAACACGCAGAGATTAGCTGCGCTGTGTAGCGTCAGGAGAGGCTGTGTAATTGTTTTATACAGTGACATAACAGCTTATTGTGCACACTCTATCTCAGGTGTGCGTTTCCCTGGATGGGCCGAAACATTAGCTGCTAGCCGCAGCGGTAAGACGGGGGCTCAGGCAGGCAGACACGCCGGTTCTGCTGAGATCAGGGGAGGATTACCAGCAAATCCCTCCTTTCATGCACTTTCAGCGCACCGCTGACTTAACAAGAGAGGAGGTGTCGCCACTGACAGGTAGCTGGTATGGAGTCGATCCTTCACACAGTGCTGACAGCAAACCAAACTGGAACAATGCCAGAGAGAGGCTCAGCCCACCGAGACAGGCAAACACTGTTTTTGTAAACACGGTCACAAGGTTTCCTAAAAAGTACAGTATGTGGTGTTTACAAGAAGATGCCTCAAGTTTGTATAGGTTTTATGGAGTCTAACGTGACCTAGCACAGCCAAGCTGACTTCATCTGGCACTTCCAGTTTCAACAGTGCACAAGTGTGCCGCGGCAGCATGCTATCAAAACAAAGCTGGGGTAGCAGGACGCTTCACTCAGCGTGTTTATTTCACATTGGAGAGCGGAGTTTGTCTTATAAGCTCCAGCAACATTGCATGATGCCGAAGCCAGTCGAAGAGACAACGGCGCTGGAGATCATCTTTTCTCTAGGCCGCAATCTGTTTCAAGCATTAAGTACCTACACTGTATGGCACTATCAATTTGGAGAACAGGAAAGTGGATTCTAAATGCTTTTTAATGGTTGACTGAGTTAAATCAGACGTGTACAGCAGACAAGAAACATGCCCTCATTCACAAGTGTGTGTATCGTACAACGATTTTGGCTCTGAGTGCCTTTGCTAATGAGATTTGGTCCAGGTTCAGATTAGCAATACCAGTGATTAAAGCCGTTTCGCAAATTATGCGACAGCTGAACTTCAACCTAGCTGTGATGAGAATCAAAGGTGCGGTGATCTAAGTTGTGTCACATTTGTAACAAACTGCATGTCTGGGTGTTTTCCTTTTGCCAGATGGCACTCGTCAAGAGAGAAGGACAAAGGGGCACTTGGCCACTGCTGGGGCTAAAGAGAGAACTTAAAATAGAGGAGGCTATGACCCATGTCAAGACCCCGAGCGATGGTGTCTGGCCACCTGGCGTAACCCAAAAAAAAGTGCTTTATAAAACCTTCATTCGAACAACTAACCTTCCCTCTCATTCCCAATATCCCTCTCTCAGGGTTAAGAGCTTGAGAGCTTGGGCTTTGATCCCTCGAGGTCTAGAAGAGGAGCCGACCTCCTCTGGGCCACTCACATGCTACTGTGGACAGCCATGCAGTGGAATCTCAGGAGAGGGCGTCCCGCTAGGCGTCTGATTGGTGCGGCTGCGAAAATAATTAGTGGGGCGTGGCTCTCCCTGAGTGAGTCCTGGGTCACGGCCCCCTTTCACAGCCCCACAGCCCAAGCACTAATTAAAGACCTTCGCCCTCCTCACCTATTACAACAAAGCAATGAGACAGATACCAACAGGACTCCAGAGAGAGTGAGCCAGAAGAGAGAAGAGGAGAGAAAGAGCAACAGATGATTGAAAACTTTTTTATAGTCATTCACATCTTTGTTTTGGTCATTTCATCCCATTTTGGTCTCAGGTAAAAAGAAAAACATGACCTCAGCAATGCCATATGCTTTGAAAATCCAGCGGGAATTGCTGTGCGAAAGCCACAGATGTAAGGCTTCTGCTAAAAGGCTGCGTGAATGATGCGACAGCACCCCATTTAGAGGCGCATTACACAAAATGACAATTATCCAGTCAAACGCCAGCTTCGAAAAGCTCAAAAGGGGCCTTTCCTTTGACTACTGGATTTCTCTCCAAAGGCTGACCCCATGACTGATGGAATATCTGTATGGTGCTATTAGCAGCCAAGCATCTTCCATAGCTTTCAAACGCCGTTTTATCAACTGCCAAACACTTGTGTTTCTCATGAAGTGAGGGTGAAGAAAAAGAGACACAAATAAGGATGATGTCACCCCATTCCCACCCTGGGAGCCGAGGCCTCACGTGACAAAGTGAGAACAGAGAAACAGGCATTGACAATAAGCTCATACTGACAGAGCTCCAGCACACAAGACACATACACAATTGCGTATAAGGGTGCACATGCTGCCTACGTGCTGAGCCAAAAAAGTCATGCTTAAACAATAATCCTACTACAATGTGTTTCTGCTGGATCTTCCCAACAGTCCACTTCTTGCACAAACACAAGCAAAGCATGTTTGTAAATTTATTACGAATGAAACAGCGTTGCTGCTGGATGTGTGGTCAGACCCATGCTGCAGTGTGGAAGGGCTGAGTGTGGTTTCCTCTCATCTCTCTCTTTCATTCTCTGCATGGCTAGCTTTCCTCCTTGCTTCACACTCCAGGGAAATTAAGCAGCAAGAGGGGAGGAGGGAACACAAAACCAAGTGATGTCATGGAAGGAGAGTTCAGGCTACCGGGAGCCTGGCGAGGAAAACACACCAAACCCAAAATCAACACTGGCCAATTAGGTGCGGCGGTGTCGGGGGTTTGCTGTATTTAAAGAAAGAAAGTTGATTTGGATTAGACTTGGTCTGCTTTGATAAAACTGAGCAGAACAGGTCCTGTTTCTAGACACTGGAAGTAAGCTGTAGAAACTTGTGTTGTTTCTCCACTTGCACTTATTTTATTTCTCTTTATTAACTATGTGTATAAAATGCAGATGTGGTCTCAGTTGTCAGAGTTCACTACTTCCCTGTCCATTTAATGCCAAGGGTCCAGTCAGATACAGCTCTGTCTCCATATCTCTACCTTTGTTGCTGAATGTCTCTTGAGCACAAAGATCACCACCTCCTTTAGGGATTAGCTTGCCATGAATGTCGATAAGGCACGCAATTAACTCAGAACAAGAATGTCATCTGTAAAGGAGAATAGGAAAGATCTACATAACAATGGCAGATGTGGTACAGGAGAATGCACCCAGTGAAAGGATTGTGCCCTAATCCCCGCTCTCTTGGGTTCTTTCCAACATGTGAGAAAAATGGAGAAAGAGAGGAACTGGAATCCCTGACGGATTGGCATGCTCGTTGCTTTGGATTTTCTGCCCTCATGGTTCCGTTCGGCTCCGTCAGCCAGAGCCAAAACAGCAGCTGCAGGTTCTCCGTGCCGATGCGTGACCAAGACCACGCAAGCTGACCCCAGCTGCCCTGGGCCGCCTTCTCTAGCCTCCTTAGCTTTCGCTCCCACCGACGGGACAACAAGAGCCCTTGCTCCACACCGCAGACCTGCTTCACAAACAGCCCTTTCTGCAAGCACAGTGCATGCATTGTACTTGCACGTACTGGTTACATATGGCTGCGGCAAGTTGCATGAAGCGCTACCACATTCCACTGAACTCAATTTGAAATGCGTTGTTGGCAAGATATAGGTTGAAAACAAAAAACAGCTTTGTAACGTCGTCAGTGTGGTGATATAATGTAGTAATATGTGTGATTTGTGGTGATGAATTGGAAATTCATCGTTTTGCAGGTCCACTCAAAATACTTTGTATGATAGTCAAAAAATGCAGCTGGTCCACTTCATCTTCAAAACCTTCCTGCCTTTTTCTTGGTTTTTTTTTACATTTTGGTCTTTTTTATTATTTTTCCACTGTTAATTAGCAGTGCTGAGGACATAAACTGGGCTACACTGGTGAGATTTAAGACACGTGCAGGAGAAAAACACAAACTTCACTTTATGGCCGCTCTGGCAGTTAGAGAGGCCTCCTCTCCCCCATACTTTCCTACTCCTGCGGCCCCTGCTGCTTTGTTTTTCCCAGAGCTCTCTCCCTCAACCGTTTTTCATTTATACAGCATGACACAACTTTTATGAGCTCCGGAGAGGATTTGTGATGCTAACTTTCTAGCTTTTCTTCGAATGCTAAGCAACAAGGCGTAGACCAAATGGACACAACTTGGTGCTCAGAATCTCAAAACCGCTGTGCTGCTCTATCTAGACAAGATGCATTTTTTGCAGCCTGTTGCCTTGTTGAAACAGTATTGTGGAAACTACATGTTAGAGTGTAGACCAGACTTACAATTACACCAGATTTCAGATCTTAAAGTACCACTGTTTCACCAAAATGAGAAATAAATTTGATTTGACTAAGCACAGCCTTAGAAACTTGCTGTCATGGTTGTTTCTGCACTCATTTGTGAAGAAAAAAGAAAGAAAAGAATGCTGTGCTAACTTTCAGACTTTTTGCAAGAGCTCTGATAGCTCCCCACGTGGGCCTACGAAAAATGAGTGCCCTTCACCATGACTGCTGTGTGGTTGTACCCCAAGAAAAACCTCTTGTACTCTCATTAGGCCTCATTCTCCAATACCTTCCTAGAGTTTTTCTTAAATGTGCTCTTTAGAAATGTCCTAAGAAAAACTCTACATCAGAGTCATGACGTGTTCTGTACAACTGTTCGCACCTTTGTGCTCTTAAGTGTATACAGATTCTGTTCTTACCTATGAACAAATCCCAAATAAGAAAACACTGGTGAATATCAGACTCTTCATGAAAACTGTAAGTGGGTTTAAAGAAGAGATATCTTCTTAAGGATGGTTGGTGAGTGAGGCCCATTGACTTTTGTTAATTATTATTCCGAATACTTTTCCTACATGTGTTCATACTCAAGATTTAATTTCAAACACAGTAAACTGTGTCACTAAACTGCACACTTAACGAGCGGATATGATGGACACCAAAGAATTCATCCCCAAACTGACCTGGATAACCCTGAGTTGTGTAAAACAGGAAAACCAGGATTAAAAGTATGCCTTAATCAGTGAGCAGATTAGAGGTTTGAGCTTGTGTTTTAATACACTGGTCAAACTCTGGGAAGATACTCTGTTCAACATGAGGTCCGCTCGGTATGCATCTCAAATGTCGACTGCTTGCAACCCTCCTTCTTCTGACCCTTTTTTTTTGATAGACTTCCTCACGGAGGCACCGGAGCTGCTCAATGAACAGACTGAGTTTCAAAGACTCCACAAATCCCTCCCTGATTACCCCATAGCTCGAGTGTCAATATTCAACATGGGCAAAGGTTAACGGCACGGTCAGTAAAACAAAACACATGACGGCTTTCTCATGCCAAGATGAGCACAGGCCGACTATTCAGAGCAGCCCAAGACAGCTGTCCTGCCAGTTTAACCTCGGAGAGGATGAGGGCGCATGGACAGCGGCTCCCAAAGGCCGAACAAATCTGACATTCTATCTATGCTGAAAGAGGGTTCACAAGATGTTAGAAAGCCAAGGAAACTGTATGACTTTGACTGAACGGCTTGTCCGTGTGAAAGTCTGCATAAAAGACCTGCTTTGGTGGAAACACAGTATAAATGAGACAGTGAAAGACAGTGGTTGTGCGTCGTGTGCTGTGAGGGGGGGTTATTCCTGCGGACACACACACACACATGGAGTCAGTGGTGTTCATTCCAGTTCTGTTTGTACAGAGAGGCTTTCCTTTCTACAGAGGATTAGAAAGGGGCTTTGAGTGGATCACTGTATGCTAGACAAGAAACCTCCATCCGGAGGGCTCCCGCAGTGCGCAGTGCCTCTCTCCCACCAGTCGTGCACAGGCCTTCTGCCTAACAAATTGTGGGGAGCAAAATTTGAACTATTTGTCTGAACTGAAGGGAAACCGACATGAATTTGATTGGTCCGGACATGATTTCAAAAGAAGCTCTGGTCGACCTTTTGATTAAGACATAGGTGCTCAATTCTGGTCCTGGAGGGCCAGTATGGAGCACATTTTTGTGACTTACCTGCTCAAACACACCTGATTAGAGTTTACTATTAATTGCCAGGTTTATTGCACATGTATGAGTAAAGAAACCTCCAAACTGTGCTGGACACCGGCCCTCCAGGCCTGGAGTTGTGCATACCTGGGTTGGGATTTGACATTCAGATTTCTTGGCCTGCATTCACCCCTATTTAGTTTTCTTCCTACTGTTCTTACCTTAAACAATTGCTGGTTATGCTGGAGTTGTGTCCGCAAGGGCAACACAAGAAGTTAATGGGTGTAATTGCATAGGAATGAGTTTTATTCTTCAGATATTAATGGCAGGGTTGGGATCACGCCACCAAGTTGTGAGTGAGAACCTTTCTCGGTGCTGTGTCTCAGGTCAGGTCGACCTCTGGCAGAATGTTCTTAGGCAAGATTCAGCTTTGGTTCTCAGAAAGGTTCTTATTCACAACTTGGTGCTGGGTCTCGGGTCCAGTCAAACTCCGGCAAAATGTTTTTAGTCAATATATGGCTTTGGTTTGAAATGTCATGCCTAATTAAAATTCAGAGGCACCAAAAACAGGGAGGCACCAAAGAGGACAAGGGAGGTAAAGCAGAGGCCTTTGTGAGAAATCTTCATGTCGGCAAGCTGAGCAGCTCAGCTCTGACTGAGCATGCTCACCTACAGCAGTGGCCCAGACTGAGAGCCAGCCTTCACACAGAGAGAAAACTGCCTTGCTGTTCCTCCTGTCCACTCCTATCCAAAAGCACCCTGCCAAACATCATGGCACTCAGCCTAAAACACCACCGCGGTCTACTCCAACCCTCCACCCAGAATAACACCGGTGCTGAACGCTGGCGGGGGGAGTTGCTTGATGTACCCCTTGCCCAAGCCTGGGCCATCCCCATGTAATTGACTACCATGAGTGATGGATTACTGTGTTTTGCAGAGTGCAGCAGATTTGTGAAGCTGACACATGGCAGGCGTCAAAATGAGGAGAGGAGGGAAGGCAGTAGTTTCATTACTTACCTTATTATTATTGTTATTTTTTCTCCAAAACTTACAGTAAGAGGACTGCAGCTGCACTTAGACCTTGGGGTGTGGAGTGTGGGGGTGCAGAGGGATTTTCCATGCTCTAAGTTGTCCAGGTATGTGTAATTAAATCTCCTGCCTTGTTTTGAAAGCCCTGGGAGTTCCACTCATTTTCACTTTGGAGCACATTATTTCTGTGCTACTGCAGAACTTCTTGCTCTCCTGAACGCCGGCTCCATCTCTCATTTTGGAAGTAAGAAAGCCATGCCAATAAATCTTTCAATAGCGACATATTGTTTTTACTCAGAGATAAATACATTTCGACACGGTTTATTTTCAAAGTTTATTAGCCCTTGATTGTGCGTAAACAGTGTGGAGTGCAACAGGCATTAGTTTGCAGCTTTGCGGAAGGAGAAATGAAATAGGACTGAGGCCTTGAGCAGGTCAGCGGGAGAGTCAGAAAACCAATAAAGCTGGGAAAGGGCTGAACCCCTAGAACAAAAGAGGTCCGACAGTCAACCCATGGCAAGTTTATCCTCCAATTTCCTGACGGTCAAACTCTCATGCTCAACAGCGAGGCTCTCATTAATTGAAGCTGATCTTTAAGAAACATACAAAGAGCACTACTGTACTGCTGCTGCTAAGCATGCCTAGTGCAGGTGGAACACAGGAAAAACAGCTGTTCACACAAGGCTGCAGAGATCCAAACCCAATTTTAAATAAACGCAAAGAGAGAGAGGAAATTTCCCCCACCACACCATGCCTGGGTCTCACTCCCTGTAATGGACCGTTACACAATCGCAAGTGGTACAGAGGAAAGGCCTCTTCCAGGTTTCTTCCAGAAATCAAAGTTCTGAAACTGCCATTTGTTTGATGAAGCGGATTTGAAGCCGTCAAGAACAGAGCTGAGACAATTTTGCTTGGAGAGCGCGGCTGTCTCTGAGGAAGAGGTGCCGCGAGGTAGTCTGGAAGCTCCAAGCTCATCCACTCTCTCAGCTTACCTACATCCAATACTTCACCTATTCTGCCAACTCATACACAAGACTGGAAACGTGCACTAATTTGGGCAAAACTAGACCCAAGTCTAACACTAAAAGCTTGAGACTGTTTTATGAAGTAAAAAAAAAACCATACATGTGATTCGTTACTGCTACAGTTTGAAAGGGTCTTCAAGAGTATGAAGAGCGCACATTCAAACTGGGGTGTCCAAACTTTTGACCTGTACCATATGCTCAAAAGTAGTTTGTAGGGGTCCTTTTTTTTCCCCTCGATGAAAGAAGTAATTAATAACCTGTTGGATGTGAGGCAACACTGAGCACACACTACCACACGTCTCCCACCTGTCCACCTTCATATGGAACACAGGGCTCACTCACGTCTGCACATAGCTCCAGCACACCTGCACTAATAGGCACCAGCACAGCACACTATGAAGGCTATTCTCTATTCAGAGCTGCGTGATCCAAGCCAGGACAACATGGCCAGTTTAGTTAATATTCTGGTCCTGCCTCTTTCACTTTGTAAATGAACATCGACGTTATCACAAGAAACAGGCAAACAAAATGTGATACTGTGACAGAGTTGGAAACGACCTGGATGGTGTTCATTATGCATTGTGAAAAGAGAGGAGTCGCGTATCTATGCTTTGTGCA
This sequence comes from Pygocentrus nattereri, assembly GCF_015220715.1. Lineage (NCBI taxonomy): Eukaryota > Metazoa > Chordata > Actinopteri > Characiformes > Serrasalmidae > Pygocentrus > Pygocentrus nattereri. The sequence continues at coordinate 8,989,066 of NC_051228.1, read as the reverse complement.
TTTGAGTCTGAGCCGACTTCCAGGAAAATGATTTGGAATTACAGCGCTGTTATCCCGTTTTTGTTATAAATATCTTTGGAACTTAAATCTCGTTGCTCCCCTACAGCTCAGAGAAATAAAGAGAGACACCGACAGAGAAAGAGAGAGAGAGAGACAGCATACAGAACTACAAAACAAAGTCCTTAAATAGGCATGCAGACGGGACAAAACAACAAAGCCAAAAGACAGCGAGAGCAAGTGGGTCTCACTTCGTGTACATGTCAGAAAATGAAAAAAGATGGCAAGCAGCAACAAAAGACCATCAAATCTGGAACTGATTGAGATGCTGCAACAGGGTTATATACAAAGTTAGACATATTACATGTTTCAGCTGTCTCTGATTAGACCGTGCAGTAGGCCGAGTTCTAAAAAGAGCCTCAATTTCATACATAAGCTTCCGCATTAGATGCTTCCGAGGTGCTAAAAAGAGTGGCATGAAGACAGCTTCGGACAGCTTTCCAGAATCTAAAGCAGCATTAAGCCTATGTTTGTGGTTTGGAGATGCTACTGATGTGAGTCCAGCCCGAGCCCAGAGCCCAGACTCTGGGAATATCTCCTGGGACCTTCTGCCTTTTTATACCTGTGTGTGCAGCCTGCAGGCATGGCAAGCATCCACACCGCATCTGTCAATCACCGCAAGGTGCAGCCCCAGGGACCTCTAACAATACTAGGGCCAAACTGGACTCAACACTAGAGCCACTTTTATCAGCACAAGGCTTGAGTTCTCAAGCAAGATCACAATATCTAATGAGGGAAGAAAGCATTTTATTTGGCTCCAGATTCAGAGCAGGTCTGGAGCCTGAATATGTACTTCATTTTTTTCAGTCCAGTGTTCGTTAGCAGTGCAGCTGCTCCAGGATAGAGCTCTGCCAAAATCTACAAACTGAACACTTAAGACTGAAGGCCAATTTGACATCTCGGACAAGCAATACAGAGATTTTCATTGCTGGTCGACACCAAACAAAACCTCTGATCAAAGAAAGGAGAGGAAATCCGCTTGAGTTGCCGATGCGGAGGTTGAAGGTTCAATCAACAATGGAGGAGGGACTTTGGATTCCATATGAACAAAGTTCGACGTGACTTGTTTTGGCCAACTCCATAATCTGAGTGATACGTGCTAAAACCTGCCAGGCATTTGCAACCTGCATGGAACATAGTGTGCACTCCTATGTGTCACTGCTATTAATACTGCGGCCAATTGAAGGAGAACCTGCCCAGCTGCCCGTTTTCCATCGCCATCTCTAAAAATAGTGCTCAGTCATGGCTGAATGGACCTCATTGTTGGGTGAGTCCAAAAATGCAGCATGCTACACCAAACCTGTGCACCTGAATGGCTCACCTGTTAGAGCATATATAAGACACAGCTATACAATATACAGCACATGTATCAAGCTCCAGTCCTGTAGAGCCAAATCACTGCAGATTTCAGCAGGCTACCTCATTAAACACATCTGATTTACATCATCAGCTAATTAGCAAGGCCTTCATGAACTGAATTCACAACATTAGATTAGTACATGCTAATCTCCTTAAAACTTTGGCCTGGAAGGTCCCCAGTTTGACATGCCTGATATAGAGGGATGTCTCAATTCAATTTTTTATCTCAATCTAAGTCACTTAATACTGACTGCTGACCTCATGTTGTGTCTTTGTACATGATATAACGTTACACTTTTAACCAGTTATTTTCATTTGTGGGCCGAAATCCTATTTGCCGGATTTGCTATACTGCTATAAATAACTACTTCTTAGCATCTTGATTATGCTTCTTTCGTATTTCAACTTCCTCTAAGCTGTGCAAAGCCTACTCTTTAGTTTGACCATATACTAACAAATGATGTGTATACTAACAAATGATGGCTTAACTGTGGTCAGTTTTAATGTCTTTCATGTCAGGTCTATGACCGCAGAATAAAAAGAGCACAGGGGGCTAAGATAATCTTAATAAAGGCTCTAAAATGGATCAGACTTAAAGCTACACTGTTTAAGACTTTGGGATTTAGAGACCTCTCTGGTAGACATGTGTAATTGCACACAATATACAGAAGAAAATTTTACGATGTTGCGTTTCAGACCCCTTCCCTGAGCAGATGAATCTGATGACTGTGAGTGCTTTGATAGAGTATTTGAAGAGAAGAAAACTTGTTTTCCAAAGATGCAAGTTAATATACAAGTGATTCTGGATTTAAGACCTAAACATTAAGTCAGACCTTCTTTTAGCGTAGTGTGTGATGTTAATACATAAGGACATACGACGTAAAATCCGACCCAACACCTCTAATATTGAGTAGATTGACTCTAAAACATTGCCCTGTAGTATCTTTACCAATATACTAAACACAATACTTCCATTTTAAACATATTAAATGCACATCAAACATGCTACCTTATTACTCACAAGCAAAAAACTCCCTTGGTTCTCTTAAAATGTTACACTTTTAACCAGACATCTTCATTTGCGGGCATAAATCCTGTTTCCAGGAAGTCCTGCAAACCATTTGCACTCCACCAGGCAGCTAAACAGTCTAGCAGCTTCTCTGGGACTGAACCCAAGTGATCTAATCTGCATTATGCAAATAGAGCAATAAGGTGACCATCACTTCAGAGTCACGCACAAGCTTAAGTCACGCAGACACACACAGTCCATGCAAAGCTCGAACATCACATGCTAAGACCAGCCGGAAAACGGCATAGGAGCTCCTATGAATGCCTCTTTTTGTGCACGTCAAGAAGTTCGGCACATGGGAAACGCATCTGAAATCTATCATTAAAACCAGGGCCGAGAGAGTCCGGTCTCATCTGTTTTCCCTCCACTCCCAGTTTGAATGCCACTCCATGTCAGAAGTGTTTTAAAGGAAGTGCTCGGTCTTGTGTTACAAACACATCCAGAATAAGAAGTGTTGGAACTGAGAACAAAGGCTCCCCTGAAGTTCTTCAGAAGATATGTGACCAAAAAAATAAAAAATTCAAGGGGCATTTTAGCGGGGGTGGAAAAAATGTCATTTTGGTACAAAGCCATGCGACACTCGTGACCGAGAGGTGTTTTAGACGAAGCGTGAAGTAATCCGCCTTACGCGGAAGGGAGAGTAGAGCTTTGGGCTGTGGAGCCTGGGCAGATCCTCTCTCTGACAGCTCCTGTAAACAGCCTCTGTGGCTCGGTCTCTCTCTAAAGCTGCCCATTATCACCCAGGGCTCTGTACAAACACGAGGCTTCGTTTAAACCTCTTTATGCTCACACAGTAGTCCTGCTGCAACACACACCTGCATCGGCTTTGCAGCCAACTCGGCCACGGGACAGGCGGAAAACACAAACATCTGGAATGCTACTTGTCCATCATTTGGACGCAGGGACGAATGCCAACCCTGGAGCTAACGTTCCACATCTGGAGTCCGTACAGGTTCCAGTGGGAACTCTGAAATAGAGTGATGTACACATATCAATTATAGCATGTGCCTGAATGCACAATCACACACACACACACACACACACACACACACACGCACACACACACACACACACAAACACACACACACACACACACACACACAGCTGTCTCCTATTTCCCCAAAATTCAATTGCAGATGGAGCTACAGTGTGAACTTTAACACTGGAATTCCTGGAATTCTTTCAGATTCCTTCTTACTGTTCAACTCATTCGAAACAACTTGTTCTTATTTCTAGGCCCATTCAACACATAATGCTAGCACAATAAGCAGCAATGATCCTGCACTGTCATTCCATTTGTGTTTATGATGGGCCGTGCAGTGGCAAGTTCATTGCTTAATAGATCAGGAATGCTAATTAAATGCAATGGTATAAAATCTCCAGCGTAGTCAGGAGGTTATAGAGGAGAACGTATGCAAAGCAGTGCCGCGCTGATGCACAATGCCCTGTTGTGTTTTTCTCTCACTTCACTCTCTGTGTTCTTTCTTCGGCGCCCGAAACGTGCCAAGCTTTTACTGCGATATCTAAATCAGAGCAATTGAGAGGATTTCCCCCCTCTGCTGTGGCACTCGTTCTGCGATATCCCAAGTGATCCTTGGCTTGCACTGGCAAGGACACTGTGTTTAGCTTTGCTTGTCTTTCTCTCAAAAGTCTGACATAACACAGACCAACAGTGTGTCTTTGTGTGGATACGCTTCTGAGGAACTGACCGCCAGAGGACCAAGCAGACTGCCCCACTCCCCCCATAATACTCTTCTCACACTGCTTTAAGAGAGAGAGAAGAGAAATACTAAAGAAACACAATGTCTGTAATATCAAATTCACACAATCTAGTACATTAGTACATAGTGAGACATGTTTACAGCCAAGACGGAAAAACGGACATTAAATGTTGTGACTCCCAAGGTGGTTTGATTTTTGCTGAAAGGAAAAAACGGCTCTTCTTAACATTTGGGCTGCAGACTCCTGTACTAGACTAATGAAACTAGCTACAGAACGGAAGCTTATGGGCAACAACTGTTGTTGTTGTTAAGATGTTAAAAACTAAACCTAGCATTAAATTTGTTATGTTATACGGAATTCTGTACAGCATCTGTAAAGCCTCATCTGTCTGACAGAATTGTATAGTGTTCTCTCACTACAATACCCAGCATGCATTATGCAAACACTCCGCACAGCCATCTCTGTGGTGTCTAAATGGACACTGGAGACAGTTTTTACCCTCTGAGCCAGAAAAAAGAAGCCAGACTGAAGCAAGCCAACTTTAGCTTTTCCTCTGCATCTGATGAGTCATTTCTATCATCTGAGTGATCCATTCACTCCACTGTAATGATGACTTGAAGACATTACAGTAAAACGGCGGCATTACCATATTCAGATTCCCAGCAGGGCTGTTAGCAATCTTCTTCTTTCACCAACTAATGAAAAAAAATTAAAACAGCCTGCCAAAAATTCACCACAAGCAGCTTTAAAAGTCTCTCTCATCTTCTTAATACATCATCAGAAGGGGGTTTAAGGGGCTTAAATAGCAGAATCTCACTCTAGAACAGTAGTTGCCAATCCAGTCTTCAGGGTCCCCACATTGTTGCTCCATTCGGTAGGCCTTGAGGACTGGGTTGGGAAGCACTGGGATACTCTAGGATGCAGGTAAGCATGTTTACAACAAACCAGCCAGAGTCTTCCTTTCTGATACTGTATGAAATTATATTGTTGCTTATAATAATGGACACTGGATTCATCTTGTCCGTACTTTTGTCCATTAGAGCTGACCGAGTGCATTTGGGCTTTGGAAAAAATTGTGGAAATTCGATTTTTTTCATCAAGCTATTACTGCAAGCAAAACCAGAATGGCATTCTAAAGCTTTTCTGGCTGCCCCCAGGTTTGTATTCTATTCCCGATCCCGACACACCTGGCCCAAGGGATCAAGAGCTAATTTTCTCGCTCTCAGGAAGTGTAGCAAGCCAAAATAGAGCAAAAATGCTGTCAGGGTGGGGAGGGGTCCTCAAAGGCTAGAATGGGAGCCTCCTGCTTTTAACTTTTCACTTCAATGACATGTCTAAAGACCCTAAGCGCCCCCTCCCAATACACAAACAACGAACACGTCACCAACACAGAGCCTGGTGAATTTATCGGCTTTGCGGTCACCAATTTGAGAGACGTGTCCAGCAGAGGAAAAGGGAAAATATATCAATAAGGTAGAGGGAACTGCTCTGTAAATGGGTCGATGCTTGGATCAATAGGTCTTCGTCTCCGGACACAACTCTATTTTATCTGTCCTCTATCTGCTCCCATTTTAGCTGGATCTGGCCAAACCATATTTCTTTCTGGGAAATCTGGGCACTTACCAAACTGTAATGTAACTACAACATATTTAGCGTATCATCAACCAAATGCCCTGTAGGTAATAATTGGACAAATCAGATATCATTATTAGATTAGCCCTATTTCCTCACTAACAGGAATAAACGGTATATCTATATTTTGTCAGCGTGGACGTCCAAAGTCGACGATACTGTCCATACTGTAACTGTCTGGGACGAACGCATTAAACACATCTCGTGCAGCGGCCTACAAAATCTTTTAACATTTCTCCTGACCTGTATATGTTTCCAGTCTGCACGTTAGACACACTGACGGAACACTAGCATTAGCTCAATCTGATTACGCATCCCAGTGCTCGCAAAAATTAGATTCCAGGCCCTCTCTGCTCTCCGCTCTTCCTCCATCACTCTACTCACCACCCTCCCTCCCTCCATCTGTACCTCTAATAGCAGGAAGCTAGTGCTCCTCGGCTCTCTGAGAGTGTGAGACCTTCCAGGCAAACGTCACATCAGCCGGCAGCTTGAAGTAATTCATCCTCCGCTCCTCTCTCTTTCTCTCTCTCCCTCCCTCCACTGCTCCCATCAGCCTAAAGAGACTGGATATCCTCTCCCCCGACTACAGGCAGATTAATTGCAATTATCAAAGAAAAGGCAGAGCCCCGAGGAGAGGGGAGGTTTACCAAAAGTGGAACAAGATGACCCCCCCCCACCCCTCAGTTGCTCGCCTGGATGAGCGTGTTCACCTTTACATTGCAGCCTCTTCCTCGCATTTGATGAGCCTGAATAGAGCCGGCTCTGGGCTGATCATTAGCTGATGCTAAATTGATGGTAGTTACAGCAGGTCGAAAGTAGGGCATGTAGATAACACTTTGCAAACGGTTTTCAAAATGAAACTGTTTTGCTTCTGATTTTCAAGGACTTTTATTCCAAAAAGCCCTTTTTCCTTCCTGTTTCATTATTTATTTTCACTTGCAAATGTCACTAGACATTCTTACCTGAGATTTGACACCACTGATATGTGTGGTACATTCCAGTGGCACAACCCTGTTTCCAAAAAAAGTTGGGACCCTGAACTGTTAAGCAGTTGAAGTCTTACATCAAGTAAGAATGGGAAAACATTTTACTTTTAAAACTACAGCAGCTGGTCTCCTCGGGTCCTAAATGCTTACAAGGAAAAAAGAACAGCATCACAAAAACGGCCGTTGGAGTGGAGCTTGTTTTAAAATGTAAGCTCCTTAAATACATCTTCATGACCTTATAGAGTGAAAAATGATCCAGATTAATTAAAGCATTTCACCATATTTGGTATATCACTCATATATCATATTTTAAGTATTCAAGTATTTGTATATTTGTAGTTTATCATACTGCATAAGCTTATTGGCTATCATATCAACAAACACAATATTATAATAATTATAATAATTCACGCCGCAACTGCAAAGAGGCAGGCTCTTTTTGGTGACATCACCACGCCGCCTCGCTAGGACTGTTCCATTTGTGTGACCGATGAAGCAGGAGTTTTCATAGGACAGAACTACCGAGGACCTGCAGTACCTCAGCTGCAGCCTAGGCTTTGGAACGCAGCCATAATGTTGCTAAAAGAAGGTTAGAAAAGAGGTGATGCAGCATAGTGGTAAACACACCTCTGTCCCAACTTTTTTGAAACGTGTTGCTGGCATCAAATTCAAAACGGGCATATAAATGTATTATTTAACTATCACATTTCTCAGTTTCAACATTTGACGTAATATTTTTAAGCAAATACGGGGTTTAAATTTGCACATCATTGCATTCTGCTTTTATTTACATTGGTTCATGTCCCAACTTTTTTGGAAATGGGGTTGTAAATTCAGTGTAAAACCTTGGACCCATCCAATAAAAAACTTCAGAATGAAATCTGAAACTGAAAAGTGTTCACATTCAACAACCGACAAACGTCCATTAGTGGTTTGTAACCTGGGGACAGTCCAATGAAGCATACAACATCATTTTAAACCAAAAAACGACATTTCACTGGAAAATTCAGGGAATAAAATCTAGAAATCACCCAATAAAACCAAGAGAAGGCATACATTTTCAAATAAAAAGTAGTGAAAACCCTCAATCAACAGATCACAGCCAGCAATATAAGTATTCAACACCAACATCTTCAGTAAAAACTACATTTATATCAATAGATTCAGCGAATAAAATCCAGAAACTGCAGAATGCAAACATTTACTACTAATAACTATCCTAAACAACCACGACGATCTGTTTACATAATGCCAGTAGTGGTCTGTGACCTTAGGAAGGTCAACAGTGGTCTGTACATTAAGGTATAACCACAATATAATACTCCAGTCCATACTAATAATATTCATAATATTTGTGTCTAGCAACCAGGCAAATAAGCTAACTGATGTTAAGCACAGGCCTCACATCTCTTGTTTCAAATGGTTCCAGATGACAATGTCTTGCTGTCACATACAAAACAATAAAACAGTCTGCTCAACTCTACATATGTTCTGGGAATGCTAAGCTATCAGCAGTTTTTTGTTGAAGTATTGCAGCTGTGGTGTTTGATGCCGCGGGCGTCTGCTTGTCTTCTTTCATTTTAATGAAGACTGGACGATGCAACTCTCTCTTCAGCAAAATGTTTCTTTCAACACAAAGGGCAAACAGCGGCCCAGAGCTTCTACTAACTCTTAACCTAGCCCACCTGTCTACACAAGAAAAATAAATAACTTACCCAACCAAAAATGTCTCTCTTTATGGTGGACTATCTGACATCACATGCTTAGATCACCTTGATTTGCCACACTATTGATATGCCTGGTATGTTCACTGATAAAGTCATTAACTATAATAATAACTGAACATTTATGTCCCAATTTACTGGGTCCGAACAGTCCAAAAATGCCTTCAAACGAACAAGATGTCCAAACAAATACTAACCAAATGCACACATTAACTTACAAATGACCAACAAAAAGATCAGGAAGCTGGGAGTGTTCAGTGTGATGGTCACTCTACCATTTATAAAATATCTTTGCATTAAGATGCTTCTAGGAGACCCAGCCTTGACCTCTGTATGAGTCTCAGAGGCACTACATGAACAAAACATTGTAAAATACCCTATAAACAAGCAACTGCTGCAGAAATAAAGCAATTAAAACACAGGACAAATTAAAGAACCTGAAAGCATTATTTCCTTTTTATGTCTTTTCGGGCATTTTTATTATGCTTAACACCTTCACTGTAAACCTGCCATTGCTAAATTCACTGTTAGTATTAGCTCTCTCCCAGAACACCGTATGAGTTCATTAAAAAATTCCTATGGGCAAAAACTGTAAATCTGCTGTTAACGAACACACTTTCCAACCTATTAATTAGGCCAGAGCTGCCTATCAAAGTTTGCCTGCTAGATTTCAGGCAAACAAGTGGCGCAGCCATTCGAGCATGGCCAAACACAATTCCTGATATAAGAGAATTAATATAATACCCAGTGTGTCCATTAGGCAGGAAAATAAATAAAACCTCGTGAGCAAAAACACAGTGAAAAAGCCAAGTGCTTGAGGAACCAGCCAAGTCACCCAACTGTTTATATTAACTAAATGAGAGGGCAGCAGGGAGGCTTATCTAAATAAACACGCTTCGGTGTGCTGAACTAACAGGATTCATAATTTCAGAGACTATCCCGTGTTGCCTTAGCTTCGTTTCTTTATTCCTTCGGACACACAAAGTCCTTTCTTTTTTCTGTGGAACCTCAGCGATAGTATACACCCTGAACGCCTCCTGCTTTTTGGATTTCAGTACTTTTCACCATATTTTTATTGGAAGTGTGGATTTTTAACTTTCCACCTACTAAATTTGTATTTATGAGAAGATGCTTTCATATGACATGAAGTTGATATAAAGTTACTGTTCCATACAGTCTTGTTTTGCAAAACATTCCTTTACGTTTTTTGTATTGTTTCTCTCAGTTCTTGACACTGAAACGAAGAGAAAAACGGCAACGAAAATTTGAACCCATGCATACAAAACATACACCGAATGCAAATGTAACTCTATGTTCAAAAAGTGGCCAAAATCTGATTTTCTCGCCAAACCTGATTTTTCAGTTTGGCTGTTCACACTGTCTTTTAAATCAGTCTGAACAGATCTCGCAAAAGAACAACGCTTTGTTGCTTCACGCAGCTCACTTATCCAGAGGTAAACAATTACGTCTGCCAACGAATGCCAGTCGCTCCTGGAGCTTTCAGTTTCATCTTCGTCAGCATCACAGGAGCCATAATGAAGCTTCACTGACTGACAGCTGAGCCCATCACCCAGGATGTGTTTGAGCTCACTGTAAAAAGGGCGCGGTCATTTCTGAGGTTTGTGTCCTCGGATTTTTTTAAATTTGCTTTGAGGCTTTTCTTTGCTGCTGCAGCCTCGTTCTCCTGCAGCCACATTCTGCCATTTCGTTCAAAATCTCTTCGAACACAGAGCAGTTGCGATAAGAGCCTTCTAATTTTTTGGTACAGAAGCATCAGCCTAAATGTTCAGGAGGTCTCAGCAGTGAACAATTATGACAAATGTCGAGTTGAATTGACGTAGTAGTCACATGAATTCCGATCTGGCTGGTCAGATGAGTAGCATTGATGCACATCGGATACGCATCGGATTTGAGTACCACATATGAAAGTGTCCCAAATTGGACCTGAAAATATCAGATTAAATGTGTTTTGCTGTTCACACTGCATATGAAGAAGATTCGATTTGGGCCACTTTCACTTGCTGTGTGAACGTAGCCTAAGTGATAAAAATGCACAGTAACATCAGAACCATACTGGTTTCAGGACATAACTGCTAAAAGAGAACAACAGAATCAGACAGATGTTGAGATGTCTCTAATATTTCATAACTTTATCGCACTCTAAAAGAGCAGAATGTTTAAGCAGCGCTAATCTACTGTGCGACAGTATTTGCATTAATACCTGTCTCCTAATAAGAGCTACATTTTTCTATAATGCTATACCAGATATTTCTTCTGATTTCTACATTTTAGATCGACACTGGTACAGATACGCATGTCAAAAATACCATGTATCGGCCCACAGTTCCCATATCAGTGCATCCCTAGTAACTGACTAGGTACTTATCTATGTAAGTAACTGCATAATTACCATAATGACATTCAGTAATTCAGCAAACAGCAGTTGTATTTGGCTGAGGGTTAAAGCCGCTGGATGAGGACTGCTGAACCTTAGCACAAGCTGAGACCTGCGTGGAGAAATTCACAAGAGGACAATCGTGCTTCGGGGAGGGAGCTGTCACACACCTTTGTTTGGGTGAGAGACGGGCTGCCGTATGCACAGGTGTGTGGGGGGGGGGGCAGAAAGAGCTTAAACTAGATAGAGACAGAAAAAAAGAAAGCGAGAGAGAAGCAGTGAGAGAGAACAATAAAGAGAGTGAGAAAGAAAAAGTGAGAGAGAAATACGGAGAGAGAACAAGAGATGGGAAACACGTGCCCGAGAGAGAAAGAGAGAGAGAGAGAGAGAGAGAGAGAGAGAGAGAGGGAGACAGGGAGGGGGGACCAAGAGAAAGAGTGAAAGAGAAAGATAGCAAGAAGAAAGTGAGAGAGAGAGATAGGCAGATAGGGAGAGGAGGGTGACAGAGTAATTCAGAGTGAGGCAGAGTGAGCGATAGTGAGCGGAGGGTTAGAGACAGTGAATGAAAGAAAAAGAGAGGGAGATAGTGAATGAGAGAGAGAGAAACAGGCACAGAGAGAGAGAATCAGTAAGATAGTGAGAGGAGGGTGAAAGACAGAGAAAGTGAATGAGAGAGAGAGGGTGAGAGAGAATGAGAGGGAAAAAGGACAGTGAATGAGAGGAGATAGTGAGAGAGAGAGTGAATGAGAGAGACAGACAGAAAGAGAGGAAAACAGTGAGATTAGACTGTAAGAGAGACAGTGAAAGAAAGAGCGTGAGAGAACAAGTGAGAGGGAGTGAGTGTGAGTGGAAGGAACAGTGAGTGAGAGAGCGGGTAGAGGGATAGATAAAGAGACAGAAAGAGAGAGAGAGAGGCCTGGTATATGGCTAGTGATGCCACTGAGAATTCTGAGAAAAGTCCTTGTCTCTCTCTCTTTCTGTCCCTGATTGATATACAGTTCATTGTGTGTGTGTGTGTGTGTGTGTGTGTGTGTGTGTGTGTGTGTGTGTGTTTCGCATGGATCCGGTCTCCTGTCTCTCGTCCTCCAGAGAGCAGCATCACACCATCCTCAACAAACTAATCCAGCCCAACATCACAGTGCAAAACCAAAGCATTTATAATACATGCCTCATCTGATATTCCCCTAATGGAGGCTTCTGCTGCTACATTTCCAATGCACACAGCAGCACTCCGGCCTGTCTGTTACTGGCACAGAGACGAGGACAGTGAGCTAATCCTCTGAACATTCACTGAGGACATCACCCCAGCAAACAACTCACAACAAGGACACACAGGGTCACTGATAGGAAGCACCACTCTTCCACAGCAGCCCTGGAGCTTTCTTGTTCGGTCATCTCCACAACTGAAGGGTGCATTATACAGCAGAGCTTATTCAGCCAAAGGAATCTGCCTGTGTAGTTACGAGCAGAGAAGGAGCGGAGTGGATCTTCAAGGGCGGTGTTCGGGGCAGGAAGTCACAAAGAACACTCACAGGCTGAACTATATCAAATCGTGTATTTCATATTTAACAAGTCTGATGTAACTATAACTTCAGCATCATTTAAGCCCCCCATTCATGTTTTGTGTAGAAGGATGTTCCCAGTGGGGGACAGTAACTAAAGTAAATGTAATTCGTTACTGTACTTAAGTAGTTTTTTGTGTATCTGTACTTTACTTAAGTTTTTCCATTTTGGGCAACTTTTTATTTTCACTCCACTACATTTCAAAGTCTAATATATTACTTTTTACTCCACGACATTTTGAGAAATCTTTTGGTTTCTGTGTGTGCAAAGCAAGAACACCAATCAGGGCACAGCGGTCACTTTGCTCTGAGCTTGTTTTGACCCGTTGGTCATACCAACCCAGTGCAGCACACGGTTCAACGTCAGTGCAGCAGCGTAAAAAAGCACATACATTTACCTAAAAGATGAACTAACCTAACTTTGTGTAAATAGAGCACAATATAGAAATATGTCCACATATGCAGTCGAGACTGACGCGTTTCTTTTTTCTGAATTCATACAAACACTTTCATTTTACAGTAAGTTACAGTTAGTTTATGTTTATGAACAGAGGCCTACAGATCAACACAGTAAAGGAAAACTTATTGATCCTGAGTTTAAAGCAAGTTTTTATTCAACTTGTAACTAAGTTCAAAGTAATCTTAAACTGAAACTTTGCTTGTGTGTAAAAAGTGATTTCAGAGCCACTCGGTTCTCCCTGATGGAAACTGTTTACCTTCAGTGTTTTGTGTGATCATTTTAATAGACGTCAGCGTCTCTAATTAATGACGTTCTATTAAAAGACTGGTTTACCAAGAGAGACGCTGGAGGACTTTCACCTGAAATGAGTTCATGAAGAGAGTCTTGTTATAAAAATGATAACAGGACATCAGAGCCAGAATTACTCTTTTAGTACTTTTACTTTTGATACTTAAGTACATTTGAAGGTAAATACTTTAGTACTTTTACTCAAGTTGAGGTCTAGAGTAAGGACTTCTACTTTTACTGGAGTAATATTTTACTTAGGGTGTCTCTACTTCAACTCAAGTACATGGTTTGTGTACTTCGTCCACCTCTGGATGTTCCGCACATTGAAGCCTTTAGCACCAATTGTATCGGTTTTGCAATTGTTACACATTTTAACAGATACAATTTAGGCGAGCTATAAATCATCACATAGCTTTTTTTGTTATGAAAAGAACCCTGGAGATTAATCAATGCATCAATACAGTATCTTACACATGGATCTGATTTGTTTTCATTCACCCAGAAGTCTTGAACTTCTGAACTTTCTTTGAGTTCACACAGTTCTGAACAAATCAGATTTGTTTCTAAATTTAGGCCAAAAAATCAGATTTGCGTCAGTGCAGCACTGCACTGTGACTGCAGCCTCAGACAGTCAGATGATATTCCGAAAATTCGCACAAAACATCGCCTTGGAAAAGAGTTCATAAAAAGTTGGAGATAAACAGGCGCAGATGCGTGTGATGCGCGCGGCCTGTCCTGAGATGAAACGGCGTTCGGACGAGTTCATGAGGCGCTTCTGCTTTGCGCTCAAACGTTTCCCTCCAGATATCAAAGGCCGAGGCATCGTAAATCTCCTGCGCCTCGCCGTCCGCGTGGCAGGAGGCAACCACGTTCAGTCTGCGGCGTGTGTGTGACACACTCGCTCAGAGATAATAACTCAAGCCGTGTGTGTGTGATGGGGAGGGGGAGGGTGGGGTGGCGGGGGGGATCAGGCTGTTTTCCTCTTTCATCTGCTTGGCCTGGACAAGGAAATCATTGCTAGATGTGCTACTCACATATTTTCAGTTATTTATGAAGCTTTTTTCAAAGCGGCACCACACTGATGACACACGCTTACAGTTTCACGGCGAAGTCACCGTTCCTGGCCACATATGGAGATTCCTTTTGCGACGGCTGAGACTTTAGATGTTTAAACATCTTTCTCTCACTTAGCATATCCTTCAACATGGAGACTGGTGCCAACAGAAGGGTTTGTTTTTGGTAGTTCAACCAAAAAATGAAAAGAATTGAAACTACTTAGGATTCTTGAAAGTAGCCCCCTTTTCCATGGATGCAGTTTTGAATACTGTTGTTATTCTCTCACACAGCTTCATGGTGAGCACCCTAGGATGCTTTTACCCGCAACTTTGAGACCCCACCCTGCCAGGCCAGACTGGTACTGCTAAATCTGAAACATGAGCATAATCGAATCCCCTTGCAATGCGGTGCAATGTGCCAGTCCAGCTAACATTGCAAAAAATGCTATCACAAGCTCTACAATGTATGTGACCTTTGTGCTTTTTATCGGACGTAATGACCAGATCATAGTGTGTTAATAATCCTTGACTCATTTGGAATTTTAAACAGTTCCAGTTTTCATTTTATTTAATCATTTATTTTAGAGACAACATCAGAGAAAAGCTAGGAAAATGATTGAAATGTCCTTTATACTTTAAATGAAAACAAACCTTGTACATAAAAAAAAAAATACTCATACGAAAACAAACCTGTATCCCACCCGCATCCGATATAAAGTGAAAAATCGGCCCCAATCCATCCCAAAATGCAATATTTTCCAGTTCTTGGGTTGAGTAGCAGACCTCTACTCTTAGAAGCATTTCTCACGTTTAAACTTGTGCATTTATATCAAAATGTCTTGATGATAAAAAAAAACATGCATCCAGTGGGGTGTGTCCAAACTTCTGCCTGGTACTAAACACTCAAATTCCTTCCATTCATCAAACATATGGCTGTAAAGAGCCACTCTTTTCTAACAGGTATAAATTTTCCCAACTTTTTTTTCATCCGCGTCCAGACAACATGGCCACCAGTCTGCTTTAATAACACTGGCACCTCTGTGCTCATTAATGCGAGGCCGGCCATCGTCCTCTCTCATTGGGCTGCCTCACTTCCTGCAATTACGAGAGCGGAAGCTGGGGTGAAGGGTCAGCTAATGCAGCTAAGCTCAAACCCCCCCACCACCAAACCTCCAAACCCTTCCCAAACCCCGGACAGCCCCCAAACCAGCCCATGTGTGTGGAGGAGGGCTGAGGCTGCAGCTGCTGACCTTTGAGTGAGAGCAGAATCTTTCCAGAGGCTGTTTGGGTTTGAAGTGTTCCTCGCCAAACAGCCAGCAAATGAGGGAGAGGGAGAGAAAGAGAGTGAGAAACAGAGAGAGAGAGAGAGAGAGAGAGAGAGAGAGAGAGAGAGAGAATGACCCAGACCAAAGCTGCTGTTTTGGTAGCTGGGAAGGTTGAAAAGCCATTAGGAGGCTTGAAAGGAAAAAGCTCAACCCTCATTCCTCTTTACTTTGTGTTGAGTGGTCTTTTTATTCTGTGCGTCTTCACAGGAGAGATTGTCCATCCAGTATACGCTGCACTAAAATAAATGCTTCGTCAGTGAACCACTTCCATGAAAAGACTGAGCTTTTTGTGGTTTACGTCTGTAGTGGGATGGGTACGGGTGCAGCTGGAGCTGAGACACAATGGAAATATGTGCAACAGTCCAGTAGAGGTATAAAAATGCACTGACGCATCTTGGAATGTTAGAAACAATTGTAGTACTGCTCAAAACAGTAAAAAACTTTTTTTAGGCAAAATAAAACTATCTGTTGTCTTTATTGTTTTTCTGTAAAGCTGTTTTGTGACGCCTGTTGTAGAACGCGCTATATAAAAAAAACTTTGAAACTTGACTACTGTTGAAAAAACAAATCCCGCAAGAGCTTGATGTATTATTACTGTAGTCCATGTTTCGCTATTATGTAAACAGCTCCGTCACATTTGTGCATTCAGTGTATTAATTGTCTCAAATTACCTGTTATACCCAGATCAGAACTAGAACCACTCATAAATGAAGTATACAATGTTGCACGTTGCTTGCACTCAATGGCTGCAGACTGCTCGACACAAAGGAAGGGGAGGAGTCATCAGAGAAAGCTGAAGATTGAAACGTGAGTCCTTCCACTATTTCTATTTCACATAAGTTAAGCCATTTGTGGTACACAACAGTGTTTTAGTGAGTTTAACATGAAATTCTGCTTTGAGAATTTCAGGCATAACTCCTGTGGAAATATTTATTTCACTGAGCTTAATACAAATACAAGTCATGTCCAGAAGCACTATTCTCTAGATATTTGGACTTATTTGTTAAAAATGTGTTTCTTATCATGCCAAAATAAGGTTAGCGTGGCAGACATCTCTCCTATATCTATTATACAAGCCATTCTAAAAGCTTTTCACATCATTTGTGCTCTCTTGGCTCCATAAGGAATGTAGTGCTTGGACCCCATTGATTGCCACTTGCAGTGTAATCAGAAGATGGCTGTTTTATCTCTCATAGCAGTTATGGCACATGGAAATGAACGTGTTCTACATATATCTCAGATATATCTCTACATATATCTCATATATGCTGTTGTCATTTTCATGTGTTAAGCTTTTGTTGCCTGCGGTTCTAAAACTATTAAAGCTATTTTATTAATCTAAAAAAATTAAACTGGCCTTCTATTTACTTTTTTGGTAACATTATCTTAGATTTACATTTACATTTATGGCATTTGGCTGACGCTCTTATCCAGAGCGACTTACAATTTGATCATTTTACACAGGTAGGCCAAGGTGGTGTTAGGAGTCTTGCCCAAGGACCCTTATTAGATCTGATTGACTTATAATATTTAAAAACTGAATCTGTTGGTTGGCTAAATAATGATGTTTAAAGAAGAGAAGGGATGCTCCTAAAATTCTCTGTCAACAGCAGACTCCCTCCCTTTTCTAGTATTTAATTCTACACAATTCATGCGCCTGGCATGTTCATCATTCAAAACGGCACATTTCACTAGTTTGCATGTATGTAACTTTCAAAGATATGAGGTACTCTCAAAGTCCTTACAGCAATCCCTGTCCACTTGACCATCTTGGCCAGTTACTTCCAGTCGTACAACACCAGCTTACTATCTCACTGAACGATGAAAGAATCATAATCCTATAAACTATGAGCCATATTAACATTTCAAAAACATATTTGAAATCAACTGTAAAATGTGGCAATGTGTAAAATGTGGTTTACAGTGTAAAACATGTTCCATTTGAGATACTACTCTTAAGAAATCCAGTCTATAGACGGTGAAGTATTAAGCCTCCTTTATAGACTTCTGTCACACTTATATACATGTGTGGAATAACAATAAGGTAGAGCTGAGATGAAAGTGAGCCTCCATCTCCTCACCATGCCCGCTTTACACTCTGACCTCTGCTCTCCACCGGGATGCTCCAGGCTTCTACCTTAGTGAAAGAATGTAAAACGGCTCCCTCTCTCCAGCAACATCAGAAGCTTGTTAAACTCTCCCAGCAGCCCTTGGGGTATGTAGATTCGAGAGTCAAGGGACAGGGCACAGCAGATCCTTTTACTTTTGTGCACAAACAAAGGAACACTGTTAGGGGGGCTACAATACCTACGCTAAACATTACCAAGTGTTGCGGTGAAACAAACCTGAACGATAATGGGTAGTTTCCAGGTTTAGTGAGATAAGGCCTTCAAAGTGCCCAAAAGTATAGAAATAAACTCGCGGATTGCAGTAGAGGTGAGAATACGATATAAATGATAAATCATCATGGTCCAAAGAAAAACTAGTATCTCCAAATAGTAACTTTTGTAGGAGAAGGCCAAAACACTCTCACATTTCAACGTAAGTTAATGTAAAGAGGTTTTATTCCAAGTGATTTTAGACTATTTCTATTGGTCCATTCACCATGAAATTTCCACACAGCATAAAGGAAACCTGGTGTGATAAAAATCGACAAAAATGGAGATACGTGGTTTTCCTTGGACAGCGACAGTATATATGTGACAGTATATATGTACATACATATACATATATATATATATATATATATATATATACACACACACACCCAAATATATGATTGAACATTATAGTATCCAAAGCAACAATCAGTCTCAGTTCCACAATATGAGCACTTAGTAACTGTAACACCAATGAAATGCTATAAAACAGGGAGATCTGCATGACTGCCTGTGGTCTATGTGTTCATACTGGCTCTGCTTTAGAACCTGTGGAGCTAGCTGATGTAAGTACGTCTTGTATGGTCCAGCGAAGCTCCACGATAGAGCGTGGAACAGAGTGGTGCATTGTGCTGTGTTTTTACACACCATGTTTTCGCTAAAATGAATTATAAGCGGTAAAACAGCGTCTTAATAAGCCAGGCTTAAATCAAACAAGTCTGCAGCCACCCAGAGCCAGACCACACAGCCCTACTGCAGAAAGTGCTGAGACAACTTCCCCACACAAGCAATCAGTCCCATTATGATGTCCATTAACTGGTGGCAGACCTCCTGCTGCTGGCAGGGATGGACGATATAGTATTTTACTGGTAGAACGATACCTAACGTTACAATATGCATTTCTGAGTATATCATGGGTATCATCACTACTTCTAGAACAGCTGCAGGTCGACATGGATCAGGGTTCTACATGGCTCCAAGAAGGGTTCTTCTACTGTAACAAGCCTGACACCACAACAATAGGAGAACCCTTTTTGGTGCTATATCGAACCTTTTTCAAATAAGTTTTATATAGAACCATCTACAGCACATTCTCCATCAATTTGAAGAACCCCATTACGATGTAAAGAACTTTTTTCCCCCACTTTTTCTAAATTTTCCTTACTACGCTCTTAATAATGATGGCTCTTTAGGGGTTCTTTCGTAAAGGAAATGGTTCTATATAGAACTGCTTTGCTTTGCATGATTATAGGGTTCTCTGCATCGTTAAAGGGTTCTTCAGATTCATCTTCTGTGGATGGCTCTATACAGCACCAAAAACGGTTCTTCTACTAGGGTTCTTATAATATTAAACCTGTAACAACAGAAGAACCCTTTTTAGTGCTATATAGAACCCTTTTCAAAAAGGTTCCAAATAGAACCATACAAAACACATTCTCTATCAATCTGAAGAAGGCTTTAATCTTTGAGCGTTCATGGTTCTATATATAGGACCACTTTCTTTACTAAAGAACTCCTGAAGAACCATCGGTTTTAGGTGTGTACAGAACTCCTGAAGAAACACACACACACACACACACACACACACACACATCCATATATTGTACCATATATGTACCATTTACTGCTATTCCACTGAAAATTATATTTAAAAAGAAAATGGTTCTATATAATAGCACCAACATGGGTTCTTCTATTGTTACATGTTACATTACAAGCTATATTGTGATGTAGTTGATCACAACAACACAGTTTCATCATATTGCCCACCCTTATTTCTGCCCTGATCCAACGAATCAATAATCAACAAGCCTTCAGGGATGAGATACTCTAGCACCACGCCTGAGAACCAGCGGCCTTCGTCTACACTATCCCAGTATCTATTGCATATTTAGTGCAGCAACATAACACAGTGCATGAACATTTCAGCAACACTCTCTCATATAAATATCCCTCCATAAGGTACGCTAGCATGCAGCTGGTTCTGGTTATTTGCTCTGAGAAGGAGGCTGAGGAGGTCTGAACCTCGTTTACGTTCTTTTTTTCTCTTCCTGAACTGGGACGGACAGCGTGGAAGCTCATTCAAAAGCGATACTGCAGACGGTCCGCAGGGACTGGGAGCAGCTGGCCGGACTGCTCTCCCTCAAGTTCCCACAGCTTCCTTCTCCGCAGACAACCTAATGAGCGCTATCTCGGCCTAGGTTAGAGGAGCCAGCTTCCAAATCGCACATACACAAACGTAACCTTCATCCACGACAACTGCGGATGTGTGTTTTGAGAAAAAGTGTGCGTTATGTGAAGGCAAAGCGACGTGTATGCGCTTGTGCTTTTCCACGGTAAAAAAAAAAAAAAAAGAAGGGTGGTCTCTATGTAAAAAGTGAGCTCGTAACAACTGCATACTGTCACTTCCTTCTATAAATACCTCAGCCACGTACAGCCCTGCTAATGTGATTTATCTGAGCAGTTACGGAGCGCTGAACAAGAGGGGCTTACCTCAGTCCATACAATGGCACATTTGAGGGTGAAGCCAAGCACCTGATTGAATTAGGGGACCCTCAACTCCGTCAATAAGCTGCAGGACATCTACAGGGAAAGAAAGAACATATTGAATGAGGGGTGGGCAATATGGCTAAAATGTAACGTCATGATACATCACAGTGTTTATTTTTCCTCAGGTTTGATAAGACATACACCGCACTGCACTAAATCCAGTTAAACAGCACAAATATTCACCTCTTTGCAATGAAACATGCTCGAGGTACTGATGATATCGACAATCTGCTCAGAAAAGCTTACAGTGGTGTTATTTATCATGATAACAATAAATATCGTCATACTGTCCACCCCTACACTGAATACTAGGGCTGGGCGATTCATCAGATGTTATATTCAATGACAATTTTGGCTTCCAATTATAACAAAGTCATATACCGTCCAGACAAACCACACCCATAACCAGGCTGGTGTATCTGGCTCAACCCAAACCTCGGTATGTCGGCCTAAATCGCTTTTATTTAGTCCCAAGTTGTAGTAGAACGTTTACTTTCCATTACTTCTACACCAGTGGGCCAGCCTTGAACTTGGACTGAGTTACTGACCAGCATATAGTTTACCAACTATAGTGGCAATGCACTGCAACACATTTAATCTCAATGATTTATTTTGGTCTGATTGATTTGTTTTCATTATTTTATACATGTTTAGTCATTTTCAGTTGATTTATTTTAGATCATTTATTTAAGTATAGAATTATGTGCTGTGTGAATAATGTAACGTCTTGTATTGTTACACTATATTACATATGTCAATTATTTATATAGAAATATTTGATTTGCGTAATAACCTTTTGTTACTTTTTTCAGTTAAAATGCATTTAAAGTTCAGGGAAATAATATTTAAAAAAATAAGTCATGTCAAATCGATACAAAAATGTTATTAATGAATTATTTTTTCTATCAGTTTAGATGTTTTTTTTTCAGTTGAATAGCATTTAAAGTTCAAGGACATGATGTTAAAAAAATAAGTCATATGCATCACATAAATATATTTCACGTGTCTGTTTTAGAACTCTTTTTCTCAGTTGAATTGCAGTTAAAGTTCAAGAAAATATTAATATTACAAGTTTTTGTTTTACTTTAATAAACCATGTTGGCACCATGTTCCCTTGGGATATAATCGTGATTTGGATGTTAACCAAAATAATCATGATGATGATTTTTGCCGAAATCGAGCAGCCCTGTATTGAACACCCGTTCATTTTAAGAGTCCAGGTCAAATGTAGCGGGAACGTGATGCACCTGGTCACCTCTGAACAGGCATGTGGAGGAGTAATACGTTCAAAAGTCGTTTTAAACGTAACTGTGTGGACTTTTTAACCCTCTTCTCGACGCGCGGGTGTTTACAGAGCTGAGGCGCAGTAAAGGGGCTTTCAGCCTGTCAGACATTAAAAGATGCTGATAGTGAAACTGCCCGGTTACAGTAAAGGCTCGCAGCTGGGCGGTTTAGCGCTAAACCGAGGAATGGAGGGAGTGCGTCGTATCTCTGCACATCTCCATCTTCCTGAGGCAGCGAGCGGGTCGACCGAGTGAAGAAAAAGCACGGGCGCCGAAAGCGGCGAACTACTGAAACCCCCTAAACCGAACTGGACAAACAGCACACAAAACCCATCCCCGCAGGTCCCGAGCAGCACGCAGGGAAGGAGAAGCGCACAGAGCCGCGGGGAAAAGTTTCCGCTCCTTTTCGAACTCGTCAGCCAACTGTCACATTCGCACCTCAAACCGCAGCGGGCCGAGCCCGACTCACCTTCGGCTCTCCTCCGCTCTCCTCCGCGCCCCCTTCCCTCTTCCTCTGCGAGGAGAAAGCCGCGTTCCTAACGACGCGGGGCTTAAACGAAAGTGGGGTTTGAGTTCGTCTTCAGCTTCTTCCAAGTCGAGGCAGCTCCGCTTCGCTCTCCTTCATCAGAAACAGCTCCTTCACCAGGAATGGCTCCCACCACCGACGCTCAGGAGAAGTACACCTACAGGCACGACGCTGATAAACGCGAATACCTGCTCCTGGACCTGAACGCGGGGCCCCGGACGACGTATTCTCGCGATAATTTAGCCGATCCTCGTTCATATTCAGATTGATTTATTAGTCGTGGGAACGAAGTGAGGGACTCGGGTCCGGTTCAGGTGGCAGCGGTGCTTAAAAACAAGAAGAAAACAGATGATTTCTTTGTTGTAACGATACTTCTTGGCAATCTTACAGCATTGGAAAGCCTGTTCATTTCCCTTTTAAATGGGGCCGCATTTGTAAGGAATATGCATTTGTGGGATGAGCAGTAGAGCTGAGTATGAAAAATCCTCTCTGCTAAGGCCAAACACCTTATTCTGCCATTGACTCGTTTGGTGGACTGGATGATTGAAGTTTGAAGAAACAAGACATATTGGCAATTTAACAATTTATTCATTTAACCAACAGGAGCCTCAGTAGCGTGTGGAAGAACCATGCACAGCCACAACAGCCCAGCACCTCCTCCTCATGTTGGTCGCCGGCCTGGTCACACACTGCTGTGGGACGGCATCCCATTCTTTAAGCTGCATTTGTTGCAAGTCAGCCAACGTGGTTGTGTTGGTCGCCCTGGCACGAACAGCACACCCAAGCTGATCCCACCAGTGTTCAATGGGGTTGAGGTCAGGAGTGCTGGCAGGCCATTCCATCCTCTCCACACCCAAACTCTGGAGGTAGTCTCTGATAAACGCCGCTCTGTGGGGGCGAGCGTTGTCATCTTGGAGGATGAAGTTCGGTCCCAGGCTGTGGAGATATGGGATTGCCACTGGTTGCAGAATTTCATCTCGATATCTCTCTGCATTGAGATTGCCTCCAATGATGACAAGCCTCGTTTTTCCACTGAGGGAGATGCCACCCCACACCATCACACTGCCTCCACCAAAAGATGTTACTCTATCAGTGCAGCAATCAGCATCCGCATCTTCTCCACACTTTGACCCTACGATCCAACTGCCGTAGGCAGAATCTGGACCCATCGCTGAACATAACGTTCCTCCACATGTTCAGGTTCCAGTGCACGTGTTGCTGACACCATGACACCAGCGCAAATGGGCCTGATGGTGAAGGGCAGTCATGGCAGCCTGATGAGACTGGAGATTGGCTGCATGCAGTCTGTTCCGGATTGTCTGAGCCTGTCTCTGACATCCCCTGTTATATGGAACTTGGCCTTCAATTTGGAGATAGTACTAGGGCTCACTCCAAATAATGCCGCAACTTGGTTTTGCGGATCACCAGCTTGAAGTTGCCCTTTCGCACAGGCCCTATCCAGATCAGTCAAACGTGGCATGCCGATTCTTGGAGCAGACACCTACTGACCACTGTAGCAGGGCCCATGCTCACAGGTGCTGATTGGCACCTGATTGACAGCACCTGGGGGTACCAGAAGCTCAAAACAAGTGTCAATAGCAACAGCAAAGTAAGCTGTTTGGCAATGGCAGAGAAGATTTGGCAAATTTTTCATGGGCGCAACCCACATACTCAGCTCTACTGCTCTTCCCAAAAATGCATGATCCTTACAAATGCGACACCATTTAAAAGGGAAATTAACAGACTTTCCAGCGGTATAAGATTTATTGCCAAGAATCATCGTTACAACAAATAATCTACCAAACACAAATTTCCTTACTTTTTCTTTTAAGTTTATATAAATATAGGCATAAAGTGAGCAGTGTGTGCTTAGGAATCAAACCAAATGTGTCCAAATTGCTGGAGTGGCCTGATGTCTAACAACAGCAATAACCAGAAAGGCAAAGTTTGTGAACTGAAAAAAGAAAAAAACAGCTAATTAAGCTAAAATGATAAAATGGTGGAAGACTGTTGATGGTTGCCTAGATGTTACTAGGCAGTTGCTACGGTATCCAAAGTGTTTGGTAAGATGCTGCTAGGTGCTTGTTATAGTGTCCCAGGTTGTTGCCAAAGTGTTGCTAGGTGGTTCCTATGCTACAAAATACAGGAGTAGCCTAAATCCACAGCTTTCTTAAATCCACTGCCACCTTAAATTCACTGCTACCTAAATTAAATGCCTCCTTAATTCCACTGCTACCTTAAATTCACTGCCACCTTAATTCTCAGGCTACCTTAATTAAAATAGGGTTTCATGTATTTTGACCATGGTAACTGTTGTACTCTACAATTAATAAACTATGAACTATGCAAACTATGAAGGCTGACTGATAAAATTGGGTACGAGGTAACTTTGTAAACCATGTCAGAAAATCATACACTAGCCTACCGCAGTGGGATACTCAAAGAAAATGGTTAGCATGCTTTGGAATAACTTAGATAAATAGATTTCTTGCTTTCCGTTTAATGAAATTTGTCACTTTTTAGAAAATCGACAAGTAAAAAGAGCCTCACAGGTTAGTAAGTGCAGCAGCTTAGAGGGGGATGAGGCAGGGATACGTTTAACACAAAAGATTCAGTGGTTGTATGAGCCCATAATTCATATTCAATATTTTGGCGGGAAAAGGAGACATCTGGCTGTAGCTCAATAGCCAGACCCTAAACACACCGCTGGGTCAGCTCCAGTTCTGCAGAGACAAAGATAACATGTGACACATAACACATATCAACACATGCCTGTATTCAAGTAGAGGGAATGTAAAACTATTGCAAGTGCATGCAAAACATTGGTGAGAGAATGCAAAACTATTGCAAGTGAACGTAATATTGTTGCATATTATACATATTATATATATAAATATTTCTTTTCACAATGGCCCTTTACAGGCTCAGTACCCGACAGTTGTGGATACAAAATGGGAAAAAAAGAACTGGACTTTTTTTTCTTTCTCCCTGGACTTACTTTTACTTAATTTTGGGCTTTTTGGATTCATGTAAAGCAACATTCGTGTTCATAGTCTACAGACTTTTTGTTAGCCTACAAAGGCAAATATGGGCACATTAGAGAGAAAATATCCATGTTCAGTCTTCAACAAGCCTCTATTAAATAGTCAGCATACTTCTATACAATATTCAACATCATAAACAGTAATTATTGTGCCCCTCTTGTCATTCTCACCTACACTCACTAACATTTTGGTTATATGTAATGTCACATTCATATTCATACTGAAAATGAATTACATGCTGGTCTGATGCTGTTCTAGCTCGTCACCCACCATGGTCATGCTGGTTGAGCAACATTCCAAGCATCCAAAAAACACCTATTATTTTATGTTATTTTAGGCTTTTTGTACTTTTTGATGACATAAGTATCAAGTCACATTGCTAGCAGGTGTATAAAATAAAGTACATAGCCATGTAATCTCCATAGAAAAACACTGGCAGAACTCACTGACCTAGGTCATAGGAACTTTACCACAAGCCAGTTTATGTAATACCCTGCAAGAGCTGCCCCAGTCAACTGTAACTGCTATTATTATGAAATGCAAATGTATAGCAGCAACAACAGCTCAGCCATGAAGCAGCAGACTGAGTGCTGAAGTAAATGTTTCAGTGAACAGTAATGCTAAAGCTACAGCGTAAAAAGATTCATGCATTTTAGGCAATTATATGCTTCCAACTTTGCGACAACAGCTTGGGAAAGACCCTTTCCTGTTCCAGCATAACTGCGCACAAAGCGAGGCCCATAAAGACATGGTTTGGTGAGTTTGGTGTGCCAAGAACTCTAGTGGTCTGTACAGAAAAGTACAGAACACTTGTGGGATGAACTTAAACATCAGTTGCAAGCCAGAACTTTTCATCCAGCATCAGTGCCTGACCTTACAGATGTTCTTTTGACTAAAATTTGAACAAATTCCCACAGACACAATCTTGTGCAAAGCCTTCCCCGTAGAGTGGCAGCTGTTAGTCACAAAAAATGTTTTGGAATGGGATGTACAACAAGCTTATGAATGTGTGATGGTCAGGTGTCCACAAACTTTTGTACATACTGTGAGTTTTAAGATGGTTCGTTTCATATTTCCAGTTTTGGGAAACAGCAAAAAGGCATTAAATGATAAATAATATACTGGAATGATTTACAGTAATTTGCACCACTGTTAACCAACAAGGCATTCCGGATGGAAACTTTATTAAAGCTCCATTCTTTTGGAGTTTTATAGCTTTCTCAATTATTACTCGATCATCTACAGCTCTGGTTAGTGTGGACACATTTGAATTTTTTTTTACCCCCAGATTCACTGGCCAACTGTCATCATGAAGTAGGATAAAGCAGTAGGTAATGCAGTCGTTAACCCAAAACTTGTAAGGTTGTAGGGCACAGATTCAGTGATGGTTGAAGCAATGGTGTGTATTAATAAAACATCATACAGGACAGTGAATAGTAAACCAGCGTCAAGTGAACCTTGTCCAACTGTGTCCAAAATACAGGGTACATCACACAGGTGTGTGTGTGTGTGTGTGTGTGTGTGTGTGTGTGTGTGTGTATATATATAGGTGCACACACAACACATCCTGAAAGCCATTCCCTTTGAATGAGGTCTGCTAGCAATGAAACGTAAGGATAAATTATACAGAAGGTCAAATAATTTATGGTTTATTTTATGCAAAAATGTTAAAGAGGCAAAGGAAAGGAATAATTGTGTAATGGTAATAGTTGAACAGTTACTTCAGTATAGGCTTAGTGGGAATACAATCTATATTAATATTTATTACACTCTGAGGCAGAGCTTAATAAGAACAGCATTTATTTCTCCCATTTCTTAATTAGGAGGTGACAAATATATGCGGAACAGATGGGCGTTTAAAAAAAAAAAAAAAACAACACATGAAACCAGAATTTTGTAATACATTACTTATGACCAAAGGGCAAAAGCTCTGTAAAGACAATGTAAATAAAGCAAGATTGGTTTTAAGAATGACTGTGTGCTCACTGTAGATGCAGAGCTCCCTATTAGCAGCCTGTGCACAATTATTTCTAAGGCAACTAGGCATTCATATAAATTTTCATAGTTCTTATTCAGAATATCAGATTGGGCCCAAAACAGATTAAAAATCTAACACGAAAGACATCGCTGTCTTTAAAACTAACTTTCCGCCCTGACTCTGTCAGAGCAGTGAAATATGTGCAAAGTCCTTAGAAACCCTAAAATTCATCCCTCACGCCTCAATAAATATAGCTGGATAAATAGCGCTCTGTTTCAGCCCCTGCTGTGGCAGAGGGGACGAGGAGGGGCTGGACCACTGAATTGAAGCTGAACATACAGTCTTAAAGCTGGTCATACTGTTTACAGATTTAGGCCTACAATCTCTTAATAAAACATACAAAAGTATGCAGCTCTAAATCTAAGTGGTATAGCTTGACTGCGAAATAGAGGCTGACCGGTAAAGTATACTCTATCTTAGCATATGGGAAAAAAAAGTCAAAATCAAAATGTTCACAAATAACAAACAGTACACAATTCCTTTCTCACGAGTTAAAATTACCTTTCGTGAAAGTACTCACAATTAAATTACTATAATCTGAGACCTCTCTTTGTCCTGCTCTGTTGCTCTCCACTACATACTAGCTGTCTCTCTTCTTTGCATCAACTTATTTCTAGAAAAAAAGCAAGGAAGAACATTAATAACAGCACATTTATGACCTCACACACACAAAAAAGAACACCTCTCTTCAAATGCACATTTGAGTTGACAGCTAATATACAAGAGAAAAGCTGGATTATATATTACTGTCTTCAAATGCACTTCAATTCTGAAAAATACTTTATTTCATAGCACACATGATAAAGACTGGCAACATTACTGCATGCGTTCCAAAGATCAGCACTAAAAAACATGTTCCCCTTATAACCACCTCCATTAATACCATAGAAATCTCATAAAACATAAAGAACAGCTGGTAGAGCTTTTTGCCACTTTCATCCCATTGTCCTCTCTTCTTGGCAACAGACGGGCTCACATTTTGAGAGTGTGTGCGTGCTTCTTGCACAAGGGCTTGTCCTTTTTGGAGAAAAAGGTCTGGCCCTCTAGACTGGTGTTACAGACCTGGAGGAGGAGAGGACATTGTTACACATTACAAACTTCTCACTATGAGAGAAGACACCATAGACCATACACCACCATGCAGAAGTCTGGAATCATGGTTTTCAATAATATAAAACCAATTTGGTTGCAGTTACACGGATAAAATGATTCCATTAAGATAAGATGATACTTCATTAGTCTCACAAGGGGGTAAATTCACAATGCTACAGCAGCAAAGGGACAGCAAGGCACTCTAGAAAAGAAGTATCAAGGTATTAACTTTGTAATTTACAGTTTATTACTTAATACCGTGTAGACCAGGGGTCAGCAATATGTGGCTCTCTTACTGCCCTGTTGCAGCTCCACAGCATAATTCGGTTTGTAGGCAAGAATAAAATAATCCTCCTTCACACAAAATAAAGCTGTTGATCATTCAAACACAGTTTAACACCAAGTGGTCTTAAACGCCATAGTTAAAGTAGCCTCTAACTGCTAGGTCACCAACACTGAACTCTGAACATTGTCGTGCAGACTGCTGGTCACACAGCAAAGCAGACAACAATCTCACCTAACTAAAGATTTAAGACAAACATCAATAATTTGGAGACCAATTAACTTATTTGTATTTGTAAGCACTCCTGCTGGGTTTCTGATAAGTTTAAGCAATGAGAAACTGTCAAACGCTAAAATTAATTTTCCTGTTCCACCTTAAATGGTGCCACATTTGCATTTTGGTGCCTCAGGTATCACTTAAGGAGGAACAGAAAAAATTGCTGGTGAATGAGAATCTGACTTCAGCCTCGTAAAAAGCCGATCCAGACTGTGGAGAGATATGTTACAAGAAACTTCCACTTTTGAGAAGTTTCCTGCTGGAGATGCGAGAAAAGCAGCCATAGCTGAGCTAAAGCTTAAAACAGAGTAAGTAAGTATTATTCATTTTATAAGTAAGTATTACTCTTTTAGTCTACACTAGCACATTAGCACATACTGAGGCATATTTACAGCCAAGATGGCAAAATGGACATAAAATGTTGTGGCTCCCAAGGTGGCTTCATTTTTGTTGAAAGGACAAAATGGCTCTTCATAACATTTGGGTTGTAAGCCCTGGTCTAGGCATTTTGGAAATCCTTGATGCATCACTGACTGAATAAGAGCGGCAGACTAATCAGTCGGTTGATAGAAACAGGAAACAGCAGCAGCTCTATATCAGAACTCACTACTGAGTCACCGTAAAGCTAATACAACGTAAAAATGTATGCTAATACGTCTCTCACAGTCCTTTTTGTGTGGAGTTTCTGTGTGGGTTTCCTCCGGCTGCTCTGGTTTCCTCCCACAGGCCAAAGACTTGCCAATGGGAGATACTAAATTGCCCCCTAGGTGTGCGTGTTTGTTTGAATAGTTATGTGTGTAGCTTCCCTGCGATGGACTGGCAACCTGCATTCCTGTACCCCCCGTGACCCAGGAGGATAAGAGGTTTAGATGATAAGTGTCTCTAACAGGTTTCAAGCAGAAGCAGCAAATGTCTGTTTAGTATAGAACTGCCTTTTTCCAAATTTTCTGTTCCACCCTACACAGTATGAATTTGAATAAACACATTTGAATAAAAAGCCAACATCAGCTAGTCAGAAAGCAAATCGCCATTAGCTTATCAAACCACTAGAATCCCAAAGGGACACTAGCATCATCGTTAGTGGTTTTTTCCCTCATGTTTTGACATTTATGTTAAGTTTAGTTCTAATAATCACAGTTCGCCACTGGATATTACAATGAATACTTGGCAGGTGAATGCTGACATTTGGCAAAATATATTTAGATATGCTAATGAGACATTATATGCATGCATACACTTATTATATATATATATATATATATATATATATATATATATATATATATATATATATATATATATATATATATATATATATATATATATATCTTGCCTTGAGACATTTTCAAGATAATCAGCTGTGGATGATGGCATCAAAAATGAATCCTTAACAAAATTAATATCCAGACAAGCAGTGACCAAATCTCAGCTGTTCATGATCATTTTGAGACAAGAAGGCATATGTGATCCACTGGTCACCTTTTGTCATATAAACTTACTGAACAGACGAAGCAGGTGTCATGCCAGGTGAAGCCCAACGCCTCCAGAAATTTGTCCCCAGCCTCAATAGGGAAGTCGCAGCCATGGCAGCTGGTACCAAAGAGAGCGTAATAGTCTAATAGTCAAAAAGACATAAACCAGATACTGATGAGTGATTAAAGCACGTTTAACAGTCAACATATTTCACAAAGATGAGTTCATCAGCAACAGTCATGGGGCAACATGAACGAGCTGTAAACTTACTGGGAGTTTTAATGGTTCTCCAATAACTTGTAAAGGTCACTGACTGTTTAATGACTGTGTAACAAGCACAGATTACTTCATTACTCTGCTGTAACTAACACCAGCCCTTCGGACTGTGCCCGTTTGATGATCTCGGTCAGAGCGAAAGGATGTCAGACGGAAAGGACGGGATGTGTTGGGCAGGTCGGGGTCTGTGTGTCAGGATGCATTGTACCGCACAGGTGTGGGAGCTGCCCTCTCACCTCTCTCGCAGTAGGGCTGTCCGTCCTCCAGGTGGAAGGTGTTGTTGCGAATGGGCTGCTGGCAGGAGGTGCACAGGAAGCAGTACACATGCCAAGTTTGCTTCAGAGCATTGATGACTTCCTGTTAAAGGAAAGAAGACAGTAGTTTAGTAGTGCATTACGTTTTTAATCTTTAGAAGCTGTGCTTATCACCAGCAAAGCCGTTTCACTTTTCACACTAGCAAGTCCTCAAGATAATCATAAATTTAACCCTTACTCTTTTAGACAACCTCTGACACTTTTTCCTGCTTTCATTATCGTATATTCATTAGTATTTTCTTTTCACCATCCCCACTTCTTATTGCTCTTGTTGTGTTTATGTTTTGTTGTCCAATGTCAATCAGAGAAGGACTGGTTCCCCTTTTGAGTTTAACCCTCTCAAGGTTTCTTCTTCTTGCTTTAGGCTTTTTTTTTTTCTGTCGCCCTCGACTTTGTTCATTTGGTGCTTGGACCCAAATTTCTATAAAGCTGCTTTGTGACAATGCCAGCTGTAAAAAGTGCTATACAATTAAAGACTGAATCAAATTTACATTATTCACTTCTCATACATCGATATCTTGAAGCCGAGGAAATTGGTCAAAATGCAGTTCATAAGTGTTCAATCAAAACCGCATTTGTGTTTGTGAATAGTAGAGATGGACCTTCATTAATATGATGTGACTTGTAGGCCGTAGTCTTGTTGTTAATATTAAAGCAAATCACCAAATAATGAGCTGTGTACTCATGTAAGTACATAACTATATTTAAATTACAAGCCAAAATTCAAAACAATAACTCTACACTTCTAAAGGTTTATTATCATTTACAAGTAATATTCTTATTTGCTATTGTTGCAAGCTGACAGTCTCACTTTCTATGCTTTACTAAATGGCAGCAGAGTAACCTCTGAAAAGCTCACACAATTACACTTGCTAGCTCTTTGTCTGCTAAAAAAGGCAACAGCAGCACAGAAGACCTACAATTCCCCTCATGCTCATCCCCCTTGAAACGAACTGACACAATAAATATGATGTTCAGTAGAGCTATAAACAAGACGTTGTTTGATCCCTCCACAGCCCATGCCAGGGTGTCCTAGATTAGGAGCCCTAGCCTAGCCTCTCATTAGCAGAGCAATACCCCTTCCGCTCCATCGCCTTTCTCTGTGGTGCTGACCTCGCAGGCACCTCCAGAGGCCCAGCACTGCCTGTTTGAAGTGGGGGCTCATGCTGAAGCGCCAGAGCCGGTGCTAATTGTCACACGTCGGAGCAGCGAGTGCCAGCCTCCCCACATTGGTCTCATGGACCTTATGATCCCGATTAAAGCCTTTTTCCCCACAGGCCCTGCAGCTTCCCCAGGCTGCTCCCAGGGCCATGAGGCTGGGAACACGGGTAGAATGAGGAAACCAGACTTTAAAAGTAGGAGAATAGATGAGGGAAGAGAGGGAGAATGAAAAATAAGGGCAAGGAGAGCTTGTTCATATAGTCTAGACTCTTCTTAGGCTAATAATTACTGCTATTTCCATTATGCCACCGTAACCTCAAACCCGACAGCCAGTGCGTGCGTTTTCAGATATTCAAACAGCAGAGCCAATTAGATGGTTTAAGATTAGTTGGGCACAGTTCACTGCGTCACTCACCCCGAGAACCTTCTGCTGACAGCGGCAGCAGGTGGGGGCGAAGAACTGCTCATAGCAGTGCTCGCAGTATACTGCACCGCGCTCCTCTACGAAGCCCAACTCCGCCAGAGAGCAGTTGCAGTGTGCGCAGGTGAACTCCTCTGGGTGCCATGACTTCCCCATGGCCACTAGGAAAGGACCCCTATAGACAAACAGACAGACATAGAACAAATTGTAAACATAACTGTTAAAATGAATGTTTTAAGATTTACCATTAATAACTGAATAACACAGAATACATTACTGTTTAACACTGCTGTAGAATATCTTAAATCCAAATTCTTTTAAGTCCTTTTAATACCTCATAAATATTGTCAGAATGCCAATAATACCATTACCAACAATGTACACAGACTGGCAGGTGTATTCAAACAGTTGAAAAATCAAATATGGATATGTGCTTTGAGATATAAGCCTAATATACATCTTATCAGAAGACCACTGTCAGCTGTATATTAGACTAATTTTGAGTAGTTTAATGTACATAGTTATCCTTTTCAACTGTCTTTAGTCATCATCTTAAAATTCAATACCTCTTTAACAGCAGAATAGAAGACAAACAGTTTATGATCTGAAGTTCATAGACTATTTAAGGATTATGAGAACCTTAAAATAACCTTAGAATAAGCTTTCGGTATAAAGGAGCCAATACCAGTGCTGAATTCTCTACTGCACTGCTAAATTAGTCTAGAGAGTTCCTTGGAATGAAGACTGTAAGGGTTCTGTTCACATACTTCATGGTTTGCACCAATAACAAAGGAAGGCTATGTTCCTCACATTAATGCCCAAATAAATGAAGCTGAGCAACAGAATTTATTCATGCTACATTTCATATGAGACTAGCACGAGACCTAAAGACCACTGTGCACCCTGTGAAAGCAGATGTTTTCGAGGCTCTGAATCTGGTGATCTGGTGCAGTTATCTGAAGAGTAATACGAGCAGCCAGGTTCCACTCTGTCAGCAAAGATGCAGATTACAAATCGGATGATTAACTGAGAGGGAAAACAAAGGGCCCAGAGCATATCGAATGCCGAAAACGGAGCCCTAAAGCTTGGATGTCACGTCCACTTTTGCCAGGAGTCTGGGAGTCTACCCCTGGGCCACAGCAGTGTAACGTACACCAGCCTCGAGGTTCTGCCCCTCCAGGGGAGAGCCGCAGCACTCTGGTCGGAGCTACTGAACGATAACAAGCCAGCAAGGGCCATGAACTCTCATTCTGCTCTGATAAAGGCAGCACGGCCCCTGCCTGGCCCGGCTGTCACGCCAAATTAATCAGCAATTACTTTCTCTGCAAATTAAAGCTTACACCGCATGTTCCAGTCACACCAGGAGTGGCTCGCCCTTGTCGCGGCTTTACATGAGCCATCTCTGATTTTATGCCATGGGTCAAGAGGATCGCACTCAAACAGCGTGTGCTGTGGGAAATTTGTAACACGGGATGAACGCAATTTATATGTACATGTTCACATTTATATACGTCTCAATGCTTCATATAGATCTCTAAAGTCGTGCAGCATGCTTTAGTTAGACATGCCCATAATAGGTTTTTACTGCAGCTTTGAAGAAAAACGACCTTGCACACCACTGTATATAAACATCAAGGCAACAAATGTGCTTATGTCAGAAAGAAAGTCCCACCTGATGACGATGTTGCAGTAGGCACACATGGGTGTGCGTGTTCCAGCAGGGATGTGCTCTGCTCGCTGAACCAGTGTATCCTGGTCTTTAGGGTGAGTTTGTGGTTTAGGGCGATCAGGGCCTTTCGGAGTGCTATTGCTCACTCGCCCATAGGAAGGCCCTGTGTGGCCTGCTGGTGCACCTGCTTTGGGAAAACCTAACCACAGAGGTAGAGAGGTAGAGAGGTAGAGAGAGAGAGATTTTAATCTGAGTGACCAGTAGGTGAACTTTACCCACAACGTTGTCTGACTTACTGCAGACAAAGCTGTGTAGCTGCCCCACAGAGATGTAATAAGAACAGGTAATATTGTGTATGGCTGTGTAGCGTGACCACAGGTGATGGAGAGACCCCTTGTTAAGAAAAGATACACGCTCTGCCTCCCTCCTTAATTCAATGGGTTCATCGCAAGGCCTCAGAGGAGGATGGGCCATCTGTGTCCGGGACATCCACACCACCCAGGCCCCAAACAAAGGATCAGTTTACTCAAGTAAAGGGGAAAAAAAGAAAGAAAAAAAAAAGAGAAGAAGAGAACAACATTCCCAGAGCCAGAGGAGACACCTGGCAAAATAATCCCCCTTAGTTTCTGGGAGATCGGAGAGGAGAGGGACAATCCTCCCCTTCTCTCCTCGCCTGCGCAGACCCTGGTGGGGCGGGGGAGGGTAAAGGTCACTGTACTGCAGTGGGAGATACAGAGGCGTCCTTTCAGCCTGGCGCAGGAATCAAAGCCAGGGGGGCCAAACCAGACCGGGTCACCTCACAAAATGCCCCTGCGATTTCCCTCTGACGGAGAGATCGTGAGCAGAAGTTGACAGCACTGTGTACTCACGGGGAAGTGCGAGGAGCCCATAGGCTACATCTCGCTCAAATGCTGCTAGCCTAACCATCTTGGTGCTAAAGTAACACATTCTTGAATGGCGCCATCAGACGGAAAAAGAGAGAGAGAGAAAAAGCTGGGATAGGGGAGTCACGGCTGCAGGGTGTCTTATCTCCAGCTGATAGACATCTGGAGGATGTATCCGCTGCTTTCAGCCAGCCAGTTCAGCTGTGACAAAAGATGTGTGTGACAGACGAGGGGGGAGGCAGGGTTTCCTTCTCGAGACACCATGGCTCATACACTGGGCCACAGACTGATCTGCCTACGGAACTTCTAAGACTTTCACCATAACTGCAATAACGATGCATATGTTCAACATGTTTAATATTTGCTCGCCCAATCCTCTCATGCGATCCTCGCACCATTGGATGTCTTTATCAAGTACTACATGTAATGCTTACACAAACAATGTGCACTACAGCCGTTTATTCGTTTTAAAAAGAACCCTGTAATTGATCATATGTGCGTTAAATCCAAAAGATTTCAAAACACAAATCAAATGAGAGCAACAATGCTTTCTGTCCTTGTGTTGAGTCATCAGAAGAAATCTTTTATGGTTCAGACAGAACTTTAAAGAGAATAAAGAGAATAAAGTTGTAAAATATCAATAGTTAATAAATGGTAAATGAAGTAATATTAAAAGAATTTAGTAAAGCATTAAAATCTTTCAGCTGTAATTTTTAGCGTTCAATCATATGATATATCTCGATTTCAACTGAGAAGTAAATATAAACAATAGTAACAACATTCTAAGTGAAATTCAGGTTTCTTGTGCATTTACTTATTTTATTTTACACTGAAACAGGAACAACTTCATTAGATAATCAATTAACCCCTTCCTGCAGGCCTCCTAGTGGCCATTTCTCTGATAGAATGGAAGTCAACTGGACAGATTTTTATTAATATATGCAAACAAAACTGTTTAATTCTAAACATAATTAAAATGTGTTTAAATGAAATATTTTTAAGAAGTTTTAGTTTAATTAAAAACGTTAAAATTCATAGCTGAAGTAAGGGATCTCAAACAAGCTGACATTGCCATTCTAAGCCAGTTATAAAAGTTAGCTGCAGTCACCATTTTAACTAGGTGCCCCAGGATCCACAAAACATTTTATGTCATGCACTTTTGTGCTATTCAGCAATGATTCTGAAATAACTTGAACTTAAAGTCAGGAAAAATCCCATTCCCATGCCTTGCAGGTGGGACAAGTCCCTCTTCAACGTCACTGTTTCTCAGAAACCATGGCAAAAGTGGAAAACACTGGACGTTCAGTCCAAGGACAGCGTAAACCTCAGCGGTTCCATCATGCTGTTCTTCTGCTGAGTCATCCCTTTCTCCAGCAGATCCTCTGGTGGAGGGGCTTGCCACATCCTGAGGCTAAAGTTAGATAAAGGGAGCTTTTCCTCCTTGCTCAGACCTCAGCAGACCTCAGAAACAGTTATACTTTTACAGCCTACTTTCTAAAAAAATTCAAAGGGTCCTTCACTTGGATATCAGAGCAGAACATTTCCAAAGAAAAGCACTCAAAAAGAAATTACGTTCAAAAAAACCTTTCTCCTCTTAAAAACCTTCATTGTAAACTGTCTGTACAAGCAGCCGGATTTTCATCAGTCCTAATCATTCCGTAATAAGGCAGGAGGGATGCCATTAGGGGAACAGGGCTGTTTCAAGGAGCTGCAATTTTCATATGATGTAGCACACAGCCACAGGTCTCTTAGTGCAATGAGGCCCAGATGCTTTCTCAGGCAGCCTTCAGCCCTGCCTCTGCGTGTGTGAGCAACATTCCTGATCTTCCAGCAGAATAGACAGTCCATCCTAAGAGCTTGACGTCTGGAATCACTCAGTCTGATGAGTTTTAATTGGATGTGTCTTCTCCATGACTATGCCCTCCTGACCCATCTTCATAGTGTCTCCATTTGGCAGCTATTATCTCTCTAAACCAAAAAATTAGAGGATTCCACATCTAAGCTATCAATTAGGAAGGCAAGCCAGCTCAGCAGTGCTCCTTTACTTAACCTAGATGATCATAACATTATGACCACCTCCTTGTTTCTAGGCTCATTGTCCATTTTATCAGCTCCACTTACTCTATAGGTGCATTTTGTAGTTGTACAATTACAGACTGTAGTCCATCTGGTTCTCTGATACTTTGTTAGCCCCCTTTTAACCTGTTCTTGGAGGAGCTAAGTGCAGCTAATAAAATGTGCAACACGTTGATGCTGCATTGTGTCTATTTCTAACAAACCCAGCCAAATATGACATTTGTACTGTGTACTGGGGAATGTTTATGAGGCATCATGACATAGTTGTCACATTGCCCACCCCTGATCTTATAGCACTTAAGACCATCCACCACTGCAGTTCACTTGGCTCCAGCAGGGCTTGTCCTGAGGCGGGTTGTTTGTTTTGAAGTCGAACGAGTAAGAGGCACACATATTTCACAGAGAGATACCTGTTTTCCCCAACCATCCCTGCCAGAGCTCCTGTCAGCAGCTTGCTCTTAAAAGCCCCCCAGAGATCCAGTCCTGGTAAACATGGGGCCTCACTTGCTGCATTCCAACAATACTGCACCTCTATGGGATATGGGCACCCACTGAAGAGCACAGAGCACGCTAATAAGATCACCCCATCCCCTGAGTAAATATTTACGCTTCAGCCCTGAGTCTGGAGCACTACATGAGGGGAGGGAGATATGGACCCTAAAACGCCTCTGTTTAGTGGGCACTCAGTCACACGGAAAAAAAAAAGAAAAGTAATTTCAATTTCACAACCGATTTGACTGCATAACTGTTAAGACATATCATTTGAGCTCATTTAGTGAAATACCACTCTATTTTTATGGGCCCTGTGAACTTCAAGCTTTAAAATCCAATGGCACAGCAAGCACTCTGTGGCAATAAACACGGCCGCCACAAAACATGATTTAAAAAGCACAAGGTTGCCACCTTTAGTGCACAACGTGTATTGCACTACATTTATTTTATTTGATCATATTATTATATATTTTATATATATATATATATATATATATATATATATATATATATATATATATATATATATAAAATACACACACACGTGTATGTCAAGATTAAAAGGTTAAAGTTAAGATTAGAAGTTTAAAGGGTAAGCCTTTTGACGATAAAGAGGAAACAGCTGATATTTTATATGTACCTGCAGTGGTCCCACCAGACTGCCAGCTTTTGTTTGTGGGTGGAGGGACACCATTACCAGTCCCGGGGGCTCCAGCAGGGGCTTTGGTCATGGTTTTAACTGTAGAGCTGGTATGAGCGCTCGGGTGGACATCTTCCACAGCCTCACTGTGGAGAGAGCAGAAGAAAGAGCCCTGTTACGAGCAGTGATGGAATCTTCCTTTAAAAATGACTTCAAAATTCCAGATGAGTGCTCATAACAGAGTTATTATAGTTTCGAATCTCTCAAATTCCACAATAGCCCTAGAGAAGATTAAGCCGAATTCCAGACCTCTCAAAACTGACCGATCAGCTGCTCTCCAGCCCTGGGTAGAGACCCTGGGGTGGGTTTGTTATGGCAACAGCATGCATGATCACAAGGGAGGGTTTAACCATAAGACTGAGCTCTTTCTCCAGCTGCTGGGTGTCATTTTGCTGCCTTTTACTGCCCCAGCCGCAGCCACGCTCCCTCTAGTGCTCCGCATGCGGTATCCTAACAAACGCCATTCCTGTTCCAAAGCAAGAAGCGGAGCCTTTCATGGGGCATAATCATCTGTTATTTCTGACTGCAAACTACCAGGGCCTGCAGTCATTCAATATCCACATAATAAAATGTTTTTTCTGAGAACATGTGAGGTGAACTGCATTTGGTGGTTCTGTAATTGAAGAGTAACAGATGAAGACTGTCTGCACCAGTAAAGGGATAGATTAAGCATTTACTTATAGAACACAATAAAGTGATTACGTGTGACAGAAAACTACATCAAATCAGGCCTTTAAGAACCAATTAGGAGCCAGTCTACACATACGCAATTAATACCAATCTAGCCAATTACAGGGGACGTGTTTTGAATTAGGCTTGTGTAGGATGCTAAGCATGACCAGACTGATCAAATAAATCTGGCCAATCAGCCCAGCAGTCCCAGATGGTTTGTTAATGAAGAAAACAGGTGCCAACAACAATAGCTGGCACTGCCTTCACTCCAGCAAAGTACTGCCCCAGTTTCCATGCCACCATGTAACCCCCCCAACACAGACACACAAGGAACTATAATCCCCTAACACCACTCAGTCTGAGTGATCATAATCTTTCATCAGCCATATAATGAAATAAAAGTAAACCTGTCATTCATGGGTCCAAACGCTCAGATGTAGATGGCATGATCTTTTCTCACTGCCAGGTACATTAAGCTTGAATCTAATACAATATATTGGGAAGATACAGCTCTCCTAAACCAACAGATGGGAGTAGGAGAAAAAAACCTGGGCAGAGCCAGCAGGGGAAACCGTATCTGCACAGAACCTGACTTTGAAAGGTGGGGGGAGGGCCTGGCTGGCCATGGCAGAGGCCATGCGGGGCACATATGCACTGGGCAGCTGGTTACAGGCTGAGCAGCATGGTGCATTGCTATCAGCAGCAGGTTAACATGAACTCGGCGGAGGAATTTGCCAACACAAAAACCCACCCTGCAGCTAAATGAAATGGCTTACATCGAATTATCCAAGGTTACCTTTTCAGATGCTACTAAGTGGCTTTTCTTGGATGAAACCTGAATGTTTGGCTTGGTTTTTGAATTTAAAGAATAACACACTTCACAATAAGAAAAATCACTTTTCGTTTTAGTCTTTAGGAATGACAGGTTGGCTTCTGTAAATAAAAAAAATGTAAATTAATAAATAAATAAATAAAAAAAAAACACCCTCACAAAAGCTGACAGTCAATTCAAACTCATATGTACAAACAGGCTCAGAGCAGATCAGGGAATGAGAAAGCTCTTCACCATACTGCCATCTGGTGGACACAGTCAGTGCTGCATTACTGCTAGGCTAGCCAGTCTCATAGCCTGCGGCTAGCAAGCGAAAAAGTGCATTAAAGAGAATGGAGTATTAATATATAATGTACCCTCAGGTTCCCCTACACCTCTGCTCAAACCAATACGTTATGTATTGCTTTGCTTGATTCCATTTTTTCCCCAGCACCCTGTGTTCCATTTTGTTCTTTATGTTCTTTAACCCCTGGGGACAAAAAGGAGAGAATAAAGGGAGGAGAAAGACAGGCATAAAGAAAGAGACGTAGGAGCTACTCAGCTCAAAGCAGGAAGCTCATCTATTATTAATCCATGACAATAAATAAATATTGGAAATGTTCAGTGGGTCTTCTATCAGAGGAGAGCTACAGCTCTTTGTGTGATGAGGTGCGTGGCAGGCCTGTGGGATGCTACTGGTAAGAGAAACACCTCTGCACATCAGACTGATCTAAGTGGAACTTGTGACTACTCATCTGGAGCAGAAGACTACAGTTTGATTATATAATCTCCATCATGGTAGGCTGTATTCTAATCCAAATGTGAAAAGCAAGGCAACCTCTCTCTGGGCTGCATCTGATGATCTAATCAGAGGCTTAAAGTGTCCTGGATGTATTACATTTCAGTTTCCAGCTGTTCAGACTATTAGATTTCAGAAAGGCAGAGAAACAGAACAGGAGAGAAACAACAAAAGAGAGCACAGGAGACTCAGATGCAGAGAGACAAAAGAAAGCGTTTTATTGTGACTTTTAAAAGACATTCTTACTATTTTGCTAGCATGTTAAATCAAACACAGAAGTCAGAAAAGCAGGGAGCAGGAATTTTAAAGAGTGTGAAGCTGACAGGTCCAGAGAGGAAAAAAAGGAAAAATAGAACTTTTTTAAAAAATTGCAAGCACAAACCCCTAAAGATTGGAAACATAAACTAAGGCAGAGGCAACATATAAATCATGCAAGATAAGTTTTTTTTACAAGCATCCATATGAAACAACTACCTTATTTTTCACTTCTGTCTTCAAACTCACTCACTTATGAACATAAAAAAAAAAAAAGAAACTACTGGCTTTTTGAGCAATCACTACTGTCATGGGTCTATAAACAGAAGCCAATCCAGAGTGGCAGAGTGAGAGTGTGCATAACTGGAGCAGGACAGACAGACTGATGTCAAATCACTACTGGACATTCAGCACCCGGGCCGAGACCCCATGATGCCAGTCGCGAAGCTTGTTGTACTTAGGCCGCACGACCTCTGGGTCAACTTTGGTCACCCTGATGTCCCAGCAGAGAAAGATGGATGGAAAGATGCCATTAAAGGAAATGAAGAAGAGGAAGAAACACATTAATTTTACTACAATATTATAAACAGTAATAAAATCCAAACCTCATTTTCAGCATGCAACAACAGCAATCTTTTGTGATATTAATAGCTGTAATATTCAGCACAGCACGGAAACCACATTCATATACATGAGCATGGCTGCCTTCCAAAGGCTTCCTCTGTACCTCTGATTCTTCACAACAGCAATTAAAGTCAAAATAGTTTCAAATGAGCAGCCAAGACATTAGCCAGCGTTGTTTACTAGACTCTGGCCTTGAGACACATTGGGTTGCAGTTTTTTCCACCACTTGGACATCTATGCAAAGAGAGAAGAGCAGGGATGTTTTTCTTAGAGCTCCCTGATTACCCACAATCCCATTTATTTACCCACAATCTCATTCCATGACAGGGTGGTTTCCATTCCACTCCGGTCAGGAGTTAGATTGAGCTAAAACAGAGAGGTCACGAACTGTAGGCCTTTTTCATTTAAACACTTAACTCTTCTTCTCAGCGTCCGATGGTGGTTTAGTCCTAACTGATTGTGCAACATCTGACCAGTTTGCCACACTTAGATATGAAATTAAACCAGTCAAAAGAACGCAAACCATGCCATGCTGGGGGCACCGATACAAAACCAAGCACCAAGCATCAAGAAAGTACACAGCAACGGCACGCACTCAGGCACTCAGCATGGAAATGTCATTGAATCGAATAACAATAAC
Source organism: Pygocentrus nattereri (assembly GCF_015220715.1). NCBI lineage: Eukaryota > Metazoa > Chordata > Actinopteri > Characiformes > Serrasalmidae > Pygocentrus > Pygocentrus nattereri. The sequence continues at coordinate 8,946,695 of NC_051228.1, read as the reverse complement.
AAACTGCCACATGCTTACTTCTTTCCCGGGCTGCTCTCGTGGGCTTGCTCTGGAGGAGAGAGAACAGAAAAAGAGAACATGAGCACTGCCTCAAAGAAAAGACTCACTTTCAGCATCAAACGCAGAGAGCTGGGAAGGTGGGGAAGAAAGGCAGCAATGAAAAACACTTTCCTTCCTTCTGTTGCTAAATTCTCCAGGGACACAGATCACAGCTTCTTAATGTCTTGGGAGGGGAAAGCTTTATGGTTCTGGCAGATAGTAATCCTGGTTTAAGAGTAGGGTTGCATGCTATGGACAAAATACTAGTATAGTACATAGGGTTGAGTATTATTAAATATTTTTAGACATAAATACAAATACTGGTACTTTTATTTCAATACCAGTTCATTAATTATACTTGACATATTTTTTATCAGAAACCAAAAGAGGTTGTGGTTTAAACCTGAATGGTACATTTACTGACCAAAATGGATTGCAGAGACATCAATGTTAATAACATGCCAATCAGCAGTCTAGATTTTGAAGTAAGCATGTCTTTTAGTTCTCAGATGCAAAGACCAACAATTTCAGCATTGAAGGGGACTGAATCTTTTGATACGCTGCAGTTTTTAAATAATTTGGTCACCATAAAGGGTACTGAATTGCAACACCCAGCCCTAATATCAATTGCGATGTTCCTTGCAATATTTTAAAGGCTTTGGTGAAACAATGCAACACATAACTGACAAATATTATTCATTTTATATTATACTTTTACTCTGGCATTCACAAAAATGCTCACCTGCTTTATGCACACAATACAAAACACTGTGACTGGTAAGAGGCTTATTTGAATATTGCAGCCTTTTGCAAATTAAGTATCACAAAGCCCGATATTCATGCCAACCATTAACAAAGCATTCTATGCAACTCTGCTTAAGATCCAGTGTAGTGACTAACCGTTCTCTGTGCCTGTGATCTGTGCCAGGATGCGGAAGGAGCGAGACTGAGAGGTGCCTGTACGTGGACGCCAGTCCTCTGTGTCCTCAATCAGACGCTTTTTACTGGCATCGCTCAGGTGAGATCCATGGTTTACCACCAGCTCTGTATCCATGATGGGCTTCCTGGGAGCTCTGACAAACAAACAGTCTATAATTAGCACAACCACATGCAGCCATTTTATCATGATGATCATCATCACCCTTTATGAAGTAATGACATGGTGCTGATTACATGTTTACAAGCTAATTAAAAAGTGACACGACTCATTTATTACAAAAAAAAAAAAAAAAAAAAAACACATATGAAAAGACCAGACAGAAAGCACAGCCATTGCAGGCCACTCTCGTTACCTGGGGGGAGTCTTTCTGTGGGATGATAGTCAGATAAAGTGATAGAAGGAAGCAGGAAATGAAAAAAAGGAGGAGTAGAAGAAAGTCAGAAACAACAAGGTAACTACCAGTCAGTGTTTTTTTTTTATGAACTGTAACTACTTACTTAAGAATACTGTGAGGTCCACTATGGAATAAAAGAGTGGAAGGTGAGAAGTCAATGCTTCACAAATATAAATAGTTTTGACTTTAAAGTAAGTAAACAAAGTCAAAGCCATTCAGTAGGTACAGTACAGTAGGTATATTTACAGAGAAGTATACAGCACTGTGCCAAGTCAGAGACCCTCCTTTCCAGTCAAAACGTTATTCATTTTTCAAGAGATATTCCTGAGATCAGATATGGGATCAAGGGGAAAATAGCTGAAAAAAAGAAGAAAAAACAAACAAACAAACAAACAAACAAAAAAAACAGGAGTTTCCAAATTGGAGTGCAAATTAAAAGATATAACGGGACTCCTAACAACCAAGCAAGACCAGCTGGTGTTCTGAGAACAAAGGACTGGCCACTCCAGAGCCCAAACCTCAGTACCCGCAGCAAAAAGCAACTTCTATGACCAAACTTTAGAGGTGGAAAAATATTCCTGCAGATTTATATATACATATATATAAAGGAAAGGAAGTCTCCTGAAAGGAATGGAAGCTGTGATGCACACTGGTGGAAACACTAAAAACTACATTTTAGTCTATTTGATGTAATTTCCTTGTGCTCAATGGACATTTTGACTGGACATTAAATAAATTAAGGGTGGCTTCTGATTTTTGCACAATATTGTACATTAACGGTTAAAACATCTCAAAGCATCACGGTTAAAGTCTCTCCACAAATATTTAGTGACACACGCTCAACATGAAAGATATTGAGTATAACAAGTCACAAAAAACTTTCAGCCACGCAATAAAGTGAACATCCATACCCAGTCTCACCACAAGATGGCACCACCACATCCCACATTCAGCATCCTCATAACATAGAACCTGTATTCTCTGAAATCTCTTCTAGACAGCCCTCTCCTCTTTCCTCCTCACACACATGTATGTATGTACATAGTGTGCATGCGTCATTTACAAAATGGAATACCGCTAGACAGCTGCCCTATTAATATCCACTCTAACACACAGCCTGACCTATAATTAATGGCAGGCCTTGAGGAGGGGATTGACATGAGCAGATGCTATTGAAAAGGTCTGTACCTTCTCGAGTGGAGTACAGAAGGTAATGCCCCCCCACCCCTCACCAATGCCTGATGTTCACCTCTCTAACATGCATGGAACAAGCTACTCCGGAAAGCTATGAAGTAACTCCACCAACCCAGTACTGAATGACATAATGGAAAGAATGGTGACGAGAAATGCAGCCAGTGGTGAATTGCATGGAAGACAAGTATGTTCATGCTTGAAGAGTTAACAATTGTGAAACTGCAAGTATCACGTCACACACAGGCACAAACAGATACCAGCACAGTCATAACACTGACTTTGTTACTGGCTCCTGTAAGGGAAAAAGACAGAAGGGAAAAAGAACAGAAATGTGAATGAGAGCCATTATCCCTTCAGATTCACCTTGTGAATAAGGACCCATAGTGAAGTGCTTGCAAGGTGGGACAAACCTAGGTCAATACACTCACATGCACAAAACTACATGCTTCTAACTTCACTGATTCAAGCACAAGGGATGTCAAAAAAGATCAAAAAAATAAACTCCACTAATACTTCAACTCAAATCTGGCTTCTGAAGTGTGTTTTCGTGAGCCTCATAGGCTCCTCTTTCAAAACTTAACCCGCCAATGACAGCACACAGCAAAACAGCTATGAAGCCTTCTGTAGCTATGCACACCACACAGCTCCTCCAACTGGAACATCTGCTGCTCGGCTAACGCTGGGATTAATTACTTTAATTTGAAGGGCTCTGCAGGTCAAAAATCACTGCACTGGATCCTCCCTGGACACTAATTGGTCGACTCAGTGGAAGCAGCTGGAAACTCTCTGAAGGAAAAGTTACAGCCATTCCTGAAGAGTGGTGGCTGCTATACATAGCAGATGAGGAGACGCAGGGCTGCTTGTTAAGAAGCAGACTCAAACAGGTGATCAAGTCTTTGCTGTGTCATCTATGAGGCATGAGGGAAGAGAACAGCAGGTTGTGGAGAGGGCATTACAGCACAGGCAAAGCCACACCTATGTTTTCCAGTTTTGGTTACAGAGATAATGAATGTCTACCAGTAATAGTGAAGAGGAAAAAAATGTCTCCTGAGAGGAACCACAACAGTGTCCAGCCCTACACCACACCCAGACCGTACTTCACCATATCATTATCTCGCACACCTGAACATCAGCTTCCTGTCAACAGACAGTCTGGTATACAGGACTCGCTAGTCTGCATTGTAGGTCTGTCGCTATTGATTATATTAATACTTAATAATAATAATAATAATAATAATAATAATAATAATAATAATAATAATATGTAGATTAGAGTTATTAATGTTTCAAATTATTCTAACCTCCTTTTAACTCAGATTTATTACATTCTAAACCTTAATATGCAGTTTTGTTTATAGAAGTATGTGACAGAAATAGCAGTTAGTACAGTTTAGTGGGTAAAGCCGCTGCCCTCCAGGGTTCAATTCACAGCTTAGTCAAGCACACCATGTTATTCCAATACCAAGAGACCCCTAGCACTACATGAGCTTACCTCTCTAACATGTTTCAACTGTAAGTCACTCTGAATAAGAGGTTTTGCTAAATACGCAAATGTACATTCGGAACTGCTGGCAGGCCTCTTAAGAAGCTAAAGGCCAGAAAAAGCATTGCAAGAATGAAAAATTCCCAAATACATAACTGAAAAGAGAAAAAATGATTTTTAAAAAAACCTTAAAAAAAAAAAACAATGGACATATGCATCGGGCTCTATTTCTTCCTCTTTAAAGAATCAATATCCTACCCTTTTCTCTTGTCTTGAGGTCCATACATGACAATTCTTGCATACATAAACCCCAACAAACACAATTCATTTTCACATTTTCCAATCTCTCCTTAAACAAGCTCGTTTTCTTATTGTTCCTTTAAGACTGATATACATACTTCTATACATAAATGAGCTCTGTTCTGATCAGCCACCCTGTATTGTACTTCATTAAAAAAGCAGTCCAGGATGAAACAATCTTTATAACCTCTGTGTGATGGATGGGGCTAAACTGCTGTAGTCTTAATAGACTGCAAAGTCTGTAAATGTGTTGGATTTAACGACATGACAAACAAGATATTCAAAAAGTCCGTTTTTGTATCCTAGGTTACATATATGGACTCTATAAACTGGGAATTTATGGCACATTTTGAAACTTTATGTTTACTTATTTCAAAAAATAATTTTCAAGAAAAAAAAATAAAAATCAAGAATAATTTTATCAATACTCTTTTGTTTGTTTGTTTTTTTTTATAAAGAGTTATTGTGACAGCTGTCCTGCTTTGATTGTCTCACACATGCTGGACAGATCAACTGCTACTTGCACCCCAATTACAGTAATTGTTACTAATGAAGCAATCGTTCATTCTTCAAACAAACTCAAGTCTCCTCAAGACAAAAGAAGCTAATATGCAGCAAAAGACCTGACAAATTGTGTACAGGCCGTTATAGCTCCTGGCTAATTGGAAACAAGTGTGGCCACTCACACAACAGGACACGGAACCAGACTCTGTGTGTTTGGGAAAGCCATTAACCAAACTGTCAATTAGACAAAGGCGGGCGGTAGCGAGCCCCAAGCTTCTCAGCTGGGTTTCACATACACTCCTGCAATTGGGACAAGATGTGCTCCTCTTGACTGGCTACAGCCCAGTGAGGAATGAGTGGGGAGAGAGTGGGGAGAGAGTGGGGAGAGAGTGGGGAGAGAGTGGGGAGAGAGTGGGGAGAGAGGAGTAGGAAGATAGAGAGGAGAGAGAGAGAAAAGAGAGAGATAGGAAAGAAAGATCGAGAACGGTAGACAGAGACAAAAACAGAGGAGGAGGGAGAGGTTATCATCCAGTTGCTGGATAATCAATCAGAGCGCAGGGAATTCAGCCCCGCACAGTTAAAGCCATAAACGGCATGTCAACCTTTTTTTTCCCTTTTCCTGTTGACTTCAAAAGCCCAGAATGAGGAAGTTCATAATGACATATTGTCAAGAAGCAGCTCACCAGAAAAAAAATCCAGAATATTCATAAATCAATATGGTAATATAATTCATATTTCCCATCAGGAGCCAAATTTGACAATACTTTGCACTTAATCTCCCTATTCAGTTCAAAGCTAGTGGGCTGAAAACCTCCCAGTGTTCCTACCCCTACAAATCTGAGCTCCCAAGAACAAGTTTATGGCTTCAATGATGTCACTAGACAGTGAAAAGTAACCACAAGTCCTCTTGAGTCTGTCTAAATGTGCAATAGGGATCTGGAACACAGTAAAACTATAGAAAGTAAACAAATATCTACACTTTCCACAGAGGCTTTTCTGCTTACTACTTCCTACTTTGAAACATTGCAGCCCCAATCGTTTGTTTATTTAAGTAAATGAAACAACTTGCTGGAGCTTGCACGTGCTCCATCCATAAATTCATGAAGACTAAGCTGAATGCAATTTCAGACTTGCTGCCGCGTTAAGGCATTTATCTACTTCAGCAAGCAAGTCAAAACAGTTTTTTAAAATACATCTACAAAACAGTATCAGAGGTAGTGGAAACGTTTAAGCCTATAGAGAACAGGCTCAGCACAAAGAGGCTGAAGAAAGACAACAGAAGGTCTTCTGATTAGAAGCAGAGCAGGAAGGATGGAGGAAGAAGGTGGAAAGAGGAGTTTTCCATGTTCCACCTACCCATTATGATGCTCCACTCCTGCCTGACTCTCCAGCAATCCCCGCCTCTGGCCCATGGCCACCTCACAGGCGTTCGCATTGGAGTACAGGTTGATTGGCGTGTTATAGACTGAGGGCTGTGGGACGGCGGGAACAGAGGAGGGGGAAGAGGACGGGGCCGTCACTCTGGATGGCGAAGAGGAGCCAGAGGACGAGGCGGAGGAGGACTGAGGGAAGGGGGAGCGGCCAGAGGCAGGTTTAGGGGCGGAGTGAGGGGATGAGAGCGAGCGGGAGGCAGTGCTGCTGGCCAGAGGGAATGGAGGCTGTGGGGGTTGTGCTGGCTGTACTGGTTGTGGGGCTTGTGGAGGTTGCAGGGTTTGCTGGGAGGGAGCAGCAGGAGTAAAAGCTGAGGAGGCAGAGGGGATAGAGGCCTTGGGTGCAGCAGTAACGGAGGAGGAGGGGCTGATTGCTCTAAAAGTAGCTCCTCCTCCTCCGAAGGGCCGGGCCGTCTTGTTGTAGGCAGTGCTGCTGGGGGCAGGGTTGGCAGGACTAGCGCTGGGGATGGGCGCAGGCGGGTGGCTAATGGGCACAGGCTTAATGATCTCCTGTGGCTCGTCCTACAGCAGGTGAGGAGACACACACATGCGCACGCTCACACACTCAAACTCATGCAGGTGATGCTCTCTCATCACAGTCATATGTAATCTAACCAAATAAGCTATTTAAATTATAAATGATAAGAAATATACAGCAAATAACACAGACCAGAATACAGTAAGGTATACTGGTATGAGATGGAGCTAAATGGATCACAGCTCTGCAGAGCCATGCAACTCAGCAGGCAGATACACAAATACATGCTGCTATGCTACAACCTTCCAGCAGTTGGCATGCTCTGATGTTTCCCACAAACAAATCCATTCCAAACAATCTATCCTGGTATTAAAAATTGTGATTTCGCAGTTGTACATGGAATATACTTACCTTGGCAACATTTGGAACAGTGGATGGTCTGCAAAAACAAACAAAAAAAGATCATTAATATTTTGCTTTTATTTTTTCATGGCTTTACAAAGAAAATACAACAATAAATTGTTACATTTGTCATGCAAAAACATTCCTTTTGGAAAGTAAACATGCCACAATGTTGCATATAAAACATTACAATACGTGTGTGTGCAAATAAAGACTCTATTCTGTCTTCCTTGAAAAGCAGCTACTGCACCTTAGACCAACTCTATCCCTCTTGCATGGTACATTACACAGTCCATAAATAAATGCAGAGCAAATGATGGCAGCCGCGGCCGAACACTTCTCATTCTCTATTGACAACAGCTGAGGATTTCAGAGTGGAGCCAGTATATGCCAATATGGTACACAGTGCTGGGAATAACGTTACAAACTGGCTCCATCACATACTGTACAGCTACTCTTGCAGATTGTGGTCCCTGACAAGCAGCACTCGCAGAGTGCTGGGTGATTTGACATGGGTAGAACTGCCTGGGGGCATGTATCGGTGATCAAAGTTCTGTAACCAGAGAGCTGCAGCACTTTGAGTGCAGAGACAAAATAATCTGCAACATGAAACACACCAGTAACAGCTCTCTTAGATTTTACCCGTAGGAACGCAGCCTGTGCCACTAAAGCAGATGGCTCCCACTGTTTACCCACAAGTCCCACTGTATGCTGCTGTGCCACAACATCTGGTCCATGCAAACGATTCTTTGACTCAAGATCAAGTTTTGAGAAATGCGGCTGTTATGTCATGCATGTTTTGAGTTTTAATCCCTTTTTAATAGCCGTCTAACAAACAGCTGGGTTTTTGCTATTGAAGAGTCCATGTGAACTTGCTGCAGTCTGAAAAGAAAGGCAGAAGAAACAAGGTTCTTCACACTCTGTGAAATCAAAAATGTCATTTAAGTGCAATTTGTTTAGGAGCCCACAGACTCTTTACGTTGTTTTTGTTTCAGCCCTTGCATTTGCTGGCATGTGGTTATCCTAAAGGGAATGTCTGAGAAAGTGTAGACATTTCATTTTTCCCCCTCAACAATCACTATTTAACCCAATACACTGCTTCAAGCTTTGAACATCTGTCTTATTCTTCACAGGCAACGAAGTCGCTTCTTTTCTCTGCAAAACCACTGTGAATCAACAGAATTTGTTCCGGAACACGGGGCATGTTGCTGTGTCACCCTCCGACTCTTCCTTATTAGGAAGAGGAGACATGAGGCGTTTTTACGAGATGAATGCTTTTGTCGCTAAAAGCCCCCTTTTAGTCCCCCTCACTCCAAGTTCACCTCATTATAAGGGCAAGAGGAAAAAGCCACAATAAAAACTCTAAAAGGAGCTTTGTTGAGGAAGGAAGTCAGCCAAGCACCATAGAATGAGCACCACAAGACTGTGGGTTTAAGAGGTCCAGTCTAAACAAATGGGAGGCCTATAATGACAACGAGGACGATGACAGTGTGCAGGAGTGGCCTGGGGCACTCCAGCGTCTCAGGTGAGTGTCCCGTCCCACTCTCACGGTGCAGTTCCCACTGCAGGCAGGGTGGTCCTGACAACATCTGCTTCACTCTGGGTTCCGTTGCCTCTGGCCAGCAGGACAGTCTGTTTTGACAGCATGGTCAGACAAAAGTGTGTGTTTCACACAGCTGTTTGCTGCCACGAGACTGTGCAGCATCCCAGGCCTCACACACAGCCACACTTATCCCCAAAAAATCTCAACTTCAAATGTAGCCCTAACCAACTCACAAGAACTTGGTCTGAAAAAGAAAGGTTCAAAAGTTTTGTATGCAATTATGATACGAAAAGCCAAAAACACTCTGATACTCACAATAGTTGTATAAAGGAACTTAATTAGCTATTTTAGCTACTTATCTATCAATAGGTAAAACATATTTACAGGTTGTCTGTCTTATATGCAATTTCATGTAATTTTGAGGTCATGTGAGAGACAGAGAGTGGGAGATACCTACAGAGAGATGAGAAAAAGAGATACACAGAAACAAAAGGCAGAGACAGAAAGACAGAGAGACTGTGTGCAAGAGGAGGTAGAGAGGTGTGAGAGGGAGAGAATCACATGGGGACTATTCCAGTAAGGAGTTCTCTTTTTTGAGCACTTTTGTATCTAATAAGCAACCTGAGGTTCAGGATAAAAATGCTGATTTGATTTACTGTGTAGTAAATAGAATTCAGTGTATGGATGTGCCAGAGCAGCATAGTGAAATACAGCCCCCTGTTCTGGATTCTTGCCATTGAGAGGAATTATTGTAAAAGGATGGTTCCAGAAGACAGCCCAACATGAATTATAGGATTCTACACTTCTCCACTGTTAAAAGATGAGTGCAGCAATCACAGTGCCTAGACAGTTCTAGCTCTCTCACTCACTCACACACACACACACACACACACACACACACGCCTGTTCTCGGACAGTTGTCCCCTGTGCCCGGGGGTGTGGGAGACTTGAGAGAGAGCTGGGTGGAATGTAGGGAGGGGGAACACGTTTCCACCCAGTAAGAGCCAAAAGCAACAGTCTGACACATGGCATGTGTCTGAGCACTGCAGGGACCACATCGTCCCACACCCACATCTCTCAGCACTGGACACTCTCTGTGCCCCCGCTTTCTCTTTCATTCCATAAACACACAACTTCCCTTCTACACATCATACAAACAGAACAAGATACTAACACTGCAGGTTGCCACTTGTACTGAAAGGATGAGCTGATACTGAGATATTAATAATTATATCTATATATATATATATATATATATATATATATATATATATATATATATATCTATATATATATATATATCTATATATATATATATATATATATATATATATATATATCTATATATATATATATATATATATATACACATATATATATATATACACATATATATATATACACGTACACACACACACACACACACACACATATTTGTGCTTTAAAAAACTACCAAGCATGTTCAACATGAATGGGAAATCGTAACATTTTCATTCCATATCGTGTTTCTGAAAGAAACACAGTATCAGTCTCATGTGACCACAGACGTTGGCTTGACCTTAAGATATCCACCCAAAGTACCATGCTAAACACTATACTATCATACAGGAAGAATGCATAACCTTCAACAAAAGCACAGCCTTTTTAAACCTTTCACTCCAGAGAAAAAAGAAAAAGACATTATTTTCATTGCAAATTGGTACGAAATTAGACTGTTTAATATAAAGAAGTAGCATAATACTTATACATGTCCTAGATAAATAATCTTTCCTCCAGACCATGCTCCAGCATTTTCTGTTGGTATCAATTTTCCACTACCAGTCTGCTTCCACCTGTACATCCATTCTCAACAGCAGAGAAATAACACCAACACACTGGCTACACATTAAAGAGTTAACAGGACCAGCTTAGCTAAGGAGGGCTGTGAGTATACTCTGGTGGCGCAGAAGTCCTTCTGAGGTGAAGACACGAGTCACTCTGCACAGTGCACAGAGCGCTGCTAGAAAAAGCAGAGTGGAAGAATGAAAACAAAGGGAGATTGATAGAACGAGGCAGTTTCTTTGGTAAGTAGATTTGCAGCCAGGGTTCTGGTCTAAGTCACTGTCCTGCCAGAGCAGAAGTAGCTGTGAGTGCGGTCAGACTGCGTACACTCATATTCGCTCCTTCTTGCCCTTGTTCTCTTTGTTTTTATACAGTGTTAGGACATGGGATTATATATGTAGATAGTTAAATAAATAGACAGTTACATAATTAGTTAGATAAATAGACAGACAGACAGACAGACAGACAGTTTATACTTTATTGATCCCGATGGAAATTCAGCAGCAAGTAACAGGCTGCCTCTAATTTTTTGACCATCACTGGTATCTGGTATCACTGGTACCAGTAAAGATACATCCTTGGTTTACAGACTTTGATTTATTCTTACCTGATGGACTACATCTACCATAAACAGTAGACGTTAACCTATATTGCAGGTTATTTATCAAATGATGAGATAACTAAATGAGGCAGTGGGGAAATTTTTGATATTGCATATGCCATGTAGTCAGAATACTTCACAAACTCCATGACTGACCAGATTTACCATTAGCATTAGGGCTTGATAAAATGTTTGAATGAATATATGTTCACTACACAAACTTTTGTAGGCGTGCAACTATGAAAATATTTGTATTGCAATGATTAATTTCTTCTAGCATGTGCAACACTGTTACAATGTATAGTCTCAAACAGTCTATGGCACATATGCAAGTATCTATATGTAATAAGAGTTTTCTAATCTTAATAACCAAAAGGGAAGGATTTTGCTTTTTTTGTCTCAACATTGTAGGTTAACCCTGATTTTACCTGTTTCTTGCTGAAAACATTCAAAAACAATCACAATGACACACACAGCCCCTTACATGCTTTCCTCACAAGGATTCCCTCCTCTCTTTCTTGCCTCTCCTTTCCAGAACAGTGAAAGAAGCCCACCAGAAACAGGCCAGCACGGACACCTACCCACATTAACCAGGAAAAGCAGTAAAACCTCAGAGATGGGGAAAGAAAGCCCTAAAACCACAACACACACACACACATATGTGAAAGCTGAAAAGCTGAAGCTGAAAGCAAATAATGAAAAGCTGAAGTTGAAAGCAAATAATAGCTCATTAGTATTTGCAGTCAGAGCTCCACAGCCATCTTGAATCTGACCTGGCCACTAACATCACCAAATCCAGCCCTGCAGGAATCTGATTAGAAACACCCTGCAATTCATTTAAGTAAGCTTGTTTCCTTCCCAGAACCCCCCCCCCCCCAACACACACACAAACACACACACAAACACACACACAAACACACACACAGAGAGAGACAAACAGATGTTTCACAATGTCTCTCCCAGATCTTATAAGGATGTCTCTGAACGTCAGCCCAAGGCGCAGTAAAAGCTGGAGAAGAGTATAATTAATGCCATATTTGGAGACACTCTACAACAGCTTGGAACTGTTACCTGTTATGCAGCCCATAAAGAAAAGAGTTCCAGCTCTAGTGTAAAATACATGTATTTCCAGACACTAAAAACCTGGAAAGTGAACGGCTCTGAGTGAAACAATATGCAGAAAGAATTAACGTTCCTGTCTTGCCTTCTGAAATTCATGACTAAATGACAACTTACACACAAACAACATTTCCAGATATGAATTATGAGCTCCACAGAGACCGAACCTGAACAAAACACAAACAAAACAGATGCTGATGGGTAATAGGGATTAGCTTATAATGTGATGTGAAATGCAAGAGGTACTTGTGTGGGGTGAAATGTAATCAAGTGAACATGGAGTGCGCCCCACAGAGTGATGAAGCAAGCGGTCATGAACAGAATACAGGGGAATGTTGTTCTGCCTCACATTCCCACAGTTTGGGATTTAGTGAGAGGAAGCTGGCTGGAGACAGGCACTCCCCCGCTGAGGTGCTATGGTGATGGGCCTGCTGCTCTACACTGGAGATATCACAACGTGTACACAGAACACCAAGATTATTCCAGTTCAAGTTAAACAAAAACATTCATGTACGTGTAAGAGTGTGTTAAAGTCAGTGGGAACTACACAGATTGGGTGTGTTTGGAATAGTACATCAAAAACAGATATCAAAAAGATTTTAGTTGAAGTCGTAAGTTTAGATTTAACATTAAAACACCACTACAGTTCTGAAGGTGTCTGACAGGCAAGGTGTTCCAAAGGTCAGCAGCAAGGGCTATTAACGTCCCCACTGTGATTCTTTTGTTTTTCTGCACTCTACTTATGTAGAAAGGCCTTAATGGACATCCACAACCTGCAGCAATGAGCCACACTTTCAGGTATTAACAAACTGTTTTAAACGTCTGCAGTGTGGACAATGAAAACTAACTATAAAATACTACCCCTGAAAACTATGTAACGCTATGAAAATTGTGGCAATCCCACTGTTTTGACTGTTTTAAATAGCAGTCTTTCATTTCATTATAAGCAGGTAATATGCCACCAAAACTACATTCCAACTTCTATGTTTTAACCTGCGAGTCACAACTGGTTAAAATGACATCAGGTAAATGTTCTATTTTGCTGACTTACACACCAACAGAACGGAGCAGGTTACTCTACGCATGTTAAAGAAACTTATTAGAAAGAAAGCTTATTCACAACCTTATAAAACGCTTATTTTACATTAGTAGTCCAACACAAAAACAGAACACTTCAGAACACTGTCAACATATCAAATTACATGAATTTACTGCAGCATTTTGTACTGAATAGTATCCAAATCATCAGGGAAGTCAATCGGAGAGAGCACAAGAGAGACCACCTGACAGAGAGAGACAGCGAGAGCAGTAAAGGTGAAAATGAGAAAATTCATGTCACCTGTAGTAACACATGCCTCTGTGGAGTTCATCTCCAGTGAGCTTTAGATGACAGTCGGAGGTTTATGAGCAAAGATAGGAGGCAGATTGGGGTGATGAGGGAGCCAGTGACCTCTCCCCATCGTCCTCACCCGAGGCACAGCATTGCTGCACTGACTGCAGATAAGTCACTGATGACAACCGTGACTCTGGAGGTCAGCCCTGTAAATTCTAGGTGTCCGTATGTGGGCCCACACTTCAGTTCCTCATTCTCATTACTTAAAGACTTTCACTGTAGTTACCAATTGATGTTTGTAGTTACTGAAGTCTTGAGATTAATATTGAATAATAAGTGTAGAGTTCAAAGGGTTAACAAAGCCATAAAATCTGCACTGTAGGATGGAAAACAGATTCAGGTGGATGCTCGCAGACCTCACAAAGAGGCTGTGAAACAGAATGACACTGCATCTGTGTTTCCGTTCAGCAGAATAAGACCCCAGATCAAGGAAGAGTGTAGGAGTGCAGACCGGGGCTCTTAACTCCTGTGTGTGTTACAGTACATTAAAGAGCAGTGGGAGACCCCGGGGCAGGTTCTAAGCTTGTTTAGAATTTAAAACATCTCCTGATGGGTCAAGCGCTCAGCTGAAAAAAAGGATATGATTCACAACACAGGAGAACATCTTCCCAAAAGCATTTTTAACTGCAGTTCGTGTTTTGATTTAAAGGTTCTGGGGCCACGTAAACAACGAAAACAGAGCATTAAAACTGAACTGAAAATAATGAAGAATGAGCTGAAATCTGAGTTTATCGCTCTGCCCACACAGAGCACCTACTGCTGTTAGACTCAATAATACTGCAGGTCCAGTTAAACACAAAGGCTTGTTAAAAGCAAGAGCAGTACTCTGGTCCATTAAGGTGCGGTGTGTTTACTCTTTCTTCAGATTCATTGTTCCTGTGCTTGAGAGCTCATTTACAAGCCATTATATGGTATTGGTTCTAAAGAAGCACGTCAACACCACACTGTGCCTATATAAACCTGGTTAAACCTGAAATGGAAACAATATAAAAGTAAACTGCATGGCGTCAGAGTCAAGCCATGCAAACATCTCTAAATAAAGTAGAAGAACCAAAGAAAGACGAAAAAAGATTGTGACCCGTCCTGTAGTTTACAAGCTCTGGCTTTGATCTGAAGCTTTCTTCTTTTTCTTCATCATCATCCTTCAGTCTGATCTTTAAAGTCAAAGTTATGAGCTGAACTAAAGGCAAAGGTATGATAGCTAGCTCTGAAAATGAAAAAGTGAGGAAAGGGGAATTTGACATTGTATCTTTGATAGGTTGGGATTATGTTTTCAACACAGCAGTGTCACCTCCAGCATTTCTCTTCTGTAGATGATGTAAAAGTTAAAAGCCCAGTATTTAGAGTTAAGAGTGAAGGAATGTTCTGGGTTAAAAGCAGATTCAGAAAAAGAAAAAAGTGAGGAGAAGAGATTTAAAAAAAAAGAAAATGAAATAGAAACAAAAGAAACAAAGTAAGACAGAAGGAAAGACAGAAGGAAAGAAAGAAGGAACAAAAAACAAAAATAAGAAAAACAGTATTAAAGACAAAGCAAAAGAGTGAGACAAAAAGAAAAAAGAAAGAATGAAAGACAGATTGAGAGCAAGAGTCATGAAAAGAAACAAAAGATAGCTAAAAGAAAAAGGAAGAAAGAAAGAAATAAAGAAGGAAGGAAAAAGAAAAATAACAAGAAAGATAAAAAGAGAGAATAAAAGAAATCAAAAGAGAAAGATTACACGCACAAAAAGAAAGAAAAAGAAAGAAAGAAAAAGAAAGACAAAGAACAAGAGAGATGAAAAACAAAAAGAACTAAAGAAAAAAGAAAAGAAAAAGAAAGGGAACAAGGAAAAAAAAAGCAGCAGATGAGAAGAATACAGACAAAAAAAATGAAAGACAAAGAAAAAGAGACGAAAAAGAAATGGAACCAAGGAAAGAAAGAAAAGGAACAAGAAACAAAGATAATAATAAACAAATAAATAAATAAATAAGAAGAGCGAATGAAAGAAAGATGAAAAAGAGCAAGAGAAATGAGAAAGAAAGAAAATAAAGAAAGAAATTCACTGAATCAGCATGAAGACATGACTATATGCAAAAAAGTGGTTTTGCCTTGCTGCTGTTGACGGAGCTCCTTCTGTCGACTGAAGGACAGATAGCATAACTTATTTGTAACAAACCTGTATGTTTTAAAATCAACCCATTTTCCTTTGAAAAGCTGATCTTAAACTGCTGTGTTAATGGTTTTTACCCGTGGGCCAAGGTATAAGTGAGGGCCTAGTTAGTAACCTGAACGAGAGATAATTTACTCCATTATATAGAAGTGAAATTATTTATTTTCAAGTCTTCAGATGGAAACACAGCGGCCTGCCAAATGGAGAAGGTTTCTTGGATACCAAACCTCCATCACCTCATAAACTCTGCATATTAAAGCAAGACTCCCATGTTAGCGTACATGACTTGGTGGTATGGCAGAATGGTGATAGCTGATGGAATAATTATAAGGTTCAGATTTATACAGTGCGGCCGACAGTTTCTATAATGCCGGAGGCGGCGAAGTGTGAGGGGCTAATTAGCCACTTTTGGCTTAAACATCAACATTCTTCAACTCAGTCTGAACTTATTAACGTGAGTGAACAGCTCTAGATTTGAGCGTAACTTTATACGTAGCATCTGCTGCAGAACCAATTTAAACCATATAAATAGAAAGTACAGATTGTGTTAAAGGCTCATTTTAAAATGCCTTGAAAAAGAACTACTTGTGTGTTTATCTGCTCTGAGCTGTGCTGACCTTACAGTGACTGCTGAAGCAAAATGTCAGCCAGAGTATGAATGCTTACCCCCAAAAGACAAACAGGACTTCCAGTTCATTTAAAAGCAGCTTACAGTGTGTATAATCCAGCCATAGAGAAAACAAATGGAGGACAGAGGAGGAGAAGAGGAGAGCAGGGGCCAGAGGAGGGAACGGGTTCATGCTTGCAGACAGGCTCCAGTGCAGAGTGGTCACAATGGTTTTCTCTGCCTCGTAAAATGGCCCAAAACGCTCACTCTGAACTGCTTTTGCTCCTATTAACACGTCTCCTAAACACCCACATGTCATGTTTGGAACAAGGCTTTGGGCTCTGGAAATTCAGTAGAGGGAAGCTGAACTATGCCATGACACAGCTGGTACTGTATCTCAGTTCTGAGGTGGAAAATGTCTAATGTGTATTGACAAGACAGTGGGGCATAACTGATAATCTTGGCCTACACTGAGGTCCCACAGATATCAGCAAAAATCCCACCAAATATTTAGTGTCTCCACATTTAAAGCATTTAATGCCTTATATGGTAATGACATGAAAAAAAAACCCGAGGAATTCGAACACAAAACACCATCATGGTTGACAATTACCCAAATTGTCACCCAAACCTAACCTTCTAACCTTTACTATTAGGAAAATACAGAATAATTACGCAAAATTAGCAAGAAAAAAATAAAAGAGCTGCTAACAGATGTTAACAAAGGATTGCTTAAAAAAATGACAAAAGGAAATAAAAAGATTTAATAGTTTTTACATTTAGTCCACTTTTCAGATTTAAATTGTTCCTATAAATAGCAGATACATATCTATAACTTTTTGAATGGGGTGGATAATTTTTTTTTTACATTTTTATAAGAATTACTTAAAATCAATGTTTTTTTTTTTTTGCTGTTTTTTTTTTTTTTTTTAAATACATCCATACCTCTACAACTGAATCGTGTACTTCTTCATTTCCACATGGATAAAATACAACATGGGCACAGTAATCGTTGTGCTTTATTAATTCATGATGAAAGGATGTACACATTTAATGTAGACAGGCAAAAGACATTCATTTAGGCAGCCCTCACTACAAGTTAAATAGAAGCCTAATGAGCAAAATTCTAGTCAGACAGTACAGTATGAAGTAATGATGAGCGAAAAGGCTGACCTAGGTTTAGCACGAATATACAGCATTAGCATTAGATTCACCTCAGATGAATCTAGCCTACAATATACATATGAATTCAGCTGTAAAAAGCAATAAATTAGTTCAAATACTTCTTGGTAGCTTGCGCAGCAGCAGTGCTGAAGGGACAAAGTCACTTGCCTGTTTGCTCAGCAAAGTAGCCCATCACAGCAAGTGACATCCCTTATAACATGCAACGTCAGCAGACTCCCACTGATTGGTAACTACTCTGATGGAAGATTTGGTGACTGCTATATTGTTGATGGCTGACTGTCTCACATTCCATAGATGGGTTTCACGCCTAGCACTGGCCACCCCTTGCCTAGGCCCCTGATAAACAGTAGCCGAATTTATTTTGTTTTCCTGAAACATTCAAGGCCACTGGGTTGTTTAAGTTGGTGGTTCCCATTGGGTTAACTTTGCCAACATTACATGATAATTAGCTAACTTTGCAATAAAAAAAAAGACCTGTTGCAAAGCAGAGCTATGAGGTGGAGCTGTGAAGGATGATTGTTGTTTGGTTTACTGATGGAAGATAACTCCATGTTTTCCATGTACCACATGTGATTTATTGACACTATAAGATTCATGGTGTGCTGAAATATGAATAAAGCAACTCTAATCTGTCTCAGGAGTTGAGAGAAAGCTCCTTAAAATCAATAACAGTCACCAAATATTCAAATCAGATGGACTCTAGAGCATAGCAGGCCGATGTTCATGGGAAAATCCAACTCCCACCTGTCCAAAAAATCTCTGTACACAGGCTCCTCTGACCTGAACACAACCTTCTTGTAGCCAGGTGGTTAGCCTGCAGCTAGGATGCTGAACATCACCACATTTCCTGCACATGTAGGTGGAGCTGGGATAAGCTTGGTGAAGTTCACATATCCTGATTGAGAAACCTCTGAAAATGTGGTACTGTTTTGGACGGCCCCAGACAAGACATTACGGACCTACTACAAACCTGTCCCAAACCTCAGGCGCCATTTCAGCAAGGCCCTACTAGTCAGGCTGGAAACAAACCTTAAGAAAACAGGAAAGGGAAGAGCATGTGGTCTGAAATGATTGGAAGAAATCAATGTGCTCCTGCAGCGTTGCTGAATTGACACAAGGAGGTATGAATTTTGGTTTTGGATGGGAAAGGAGGGGCCAGGGGAACAGACCAACTTCTGCACAATTCATTTTCCATTAAAGAGCAGGAGCGTTCCATGGGTTCTACTGCAGCCAGCAGAAGTTCAACATGGTATGACATCTTTTAGTACTGTTCACAAGTAAACAAGCAGAGAATAAATAAAACAGGCAACCATCTGACAGTTTTCTTGGCCCTGAAGTCATCGGTCAATTAAAGCTGTGCCCGACAGCAAACCCTGACTTTTAATTTGTCCAAACTTCCAAGCCCTCCTGAAAAATAAGCAAAGCTCTAAACAAAAACAAAACAACCCCCATGTGACGCCTTGTGTGGTAAAGTCTCAAAGTGTTCAATGTCACTGCATCCAGGAGATTACAAGCATCTGTGCAATTTTACACTCCATTAGAGTGCCTCCTTAGTCTTTTCTTGCAGAAACAGAGTGAGTAAGTATACACAAACCAATATGCCCTTCTAAATCATTAAACAAGGTTTTATAGCGTGATTAAACAGGACGTCTGTAGCAATGATGAACTTTTATATTTTCCATCATTAAGCAGTGCTACTGCACAGAGACCCTCTCGTTTTATATGACATCAGCCATCACTCTTAAGCCACCAGCTTGTGAAAAAAAAAAAACACATCAGAAAATGTGGGGTGTGGAAACCGATGTGACAAATATACTGGAGTGTTATTACACAGTTCATATAGCATCTCCTATTGCAAATCCTCCATGAGAGTAGTCTAACGAGGCATTCTCCCTTTTCAGCAGCACATTAGCCCTCACCCGCAGTAGAAGTCAGACAGTTTATTAAGGACCGACAAATACTAGCTTTGATGCGGCCCTCAGCAGCTGTGTTCTGGGTGGTTTCTAATGCTTTGCTAACAGAGTTAAAATCCCTCTCAGGGACCTCTAAGCAAACTCTACTCTCTTCTAAGGGCAATGTTATTTTAACAGCAAACCTGCAGGGTTGGAACGGTGTGTGGATTTTTAGTTGATAGCAGGTCTGGTTTGATGATTTTAACAGATTCGTTTATCAAAAGCCAAACAGCCATTTATAATTTTAATAAGAGATTCCAGAGCTATTGCACAATGCCTGTCTCTCTCTATTTCTTTCCCTTAAGCACATAACTCTAGCGTTTGAACCCCAGAGTTTGTCTGACCCCACTTAGCTTCTGTATCATGGCCTCTTTCATCTCATCTAAACTACTGCTGGTCCATATAAACAAATGACCGGTATACCTGGGTAGACTCCAGAGTCCTTTAATTCACCTTTTTCCTGCCCATATGCACATATGCTCTCCACACAGAAATGTATAAACACGCAGGGCTGTCCTAAGGCCAAATAACTATCACATGATGAATCTTGGTTAGCCCTCCCAAGTGATAGTCTTATTGAACAGCACCAAGATTTTCAAAACAGATCTGTACTGCAAGACTAGTCTAAATCCAATTGTAACTTTTCATGGTGCTCTTGCTAACAGCTCGACTGAAAATGTTTGCACTTATTCCAGCTTTGGGGAGAGAATGAAGACAGTTATAATGAAAACAGTTTTGAAGAGTGCAGCTAAGAGCACGAGAGCTGGCTAAAAGAAGAGAGAGTGCTGAATCCAAACATCATGATTGCATTACATCCAGCATGCC
Organism: Pygocentrus nattereri; assembly: GCF_015220715.1. Lineage (NCBI taxonomy): Eukaryota > Metazoa > Chordata > Actinopteri > Characiformes > Serrasalmidae > Pygocentrus > Pygocentrus nattereri. The sequence goes on along the minus strand of NC_051228.1, from coordinate 8,926,338 downwards.
CAGCAAAGAGGCCCCCTGAGGGAAAAGCATGGCAGAGATCTCTCTGTTAACCAAACAGTTCTTTCCACTGCCTTTAGCACACAGCCATCATATTCACACAATTACTGATCTTCTCTCCGTCATGCTGGGTTTTTTTCTGACACTGACTGATTGTGGATCCATCCTGGCAGGACTAAATGCAACAAAAATAATACTCAGTCTAAAGCAGGACAAAGAAGAGGGCCTCCACTGACTGAATGATCCTGGACAAATCAGAATCTCGAATGACTGGAAACTTGGATTTTTGAGTATTCAGGTGTCTATTCACTAAATGAACTCATGATGCGTACTCATTATTCATAATTCGATTCAAACTCAATCACAATACTGTGTTCATGACTCAATATTCTCATGATATCTGAAAATAAAATTTTAATGAATAAAACAAAATATGATTGAATGCATGTCATTTTATAACCTGAAGAGACGAGAGGCAGGAGCCAGAAGTGTGATGAGGAACACTACGTACTGGTGTGGGTTAAGCTGACTGTGACCTTTGGTGCTCAAACAAAGCAATTGTATTAGAAATCTTAAACACAACATAATAAAACAGAGATGATAGATTTTTTCTCTCATAACACTCCGATTGGAGTGTGTCTCTGAAAAACCTCCATTGGGAGGGTCCCAACACTTCGTCCTACCCCTTTATCTCAAGTGAAATTGGGACACCCTACCCTTAGCCTTAAACGCGCAAAACAAAGGGCTAATTTGTAGGGGCCTTAATCTCTTCAGGAACCCCCTTAATTCATTTCCTGATCAATGGTTGCGTTGACTGAAAATTAAATAAATTAAGGAGGTTTTGTGACTTTTACATAAATATGTAAAAACATATGTAAATCGACTAAGTCGTGCTGTGATTAATGTGGGTGGAGGTGCTCTTACCTCTGCAGGGTGAGGTTCAGGTTGCCCGTGCAGGCTTTGATCTTGTTCTGTGCCTCCAGGTGGGTCATACTGTCTGCAGCAATGCCATCAATAGAGAGCACAATGTCTCCCACACTGATCTTTGCTTTGGCTGCCTTCCCTCCATCCGTCAACTGCACAAAACAAATAAGGGCAGAGGTGAGAAAGGAACAGGAAGTTAAAGCTCAGCTGTAATAAAAACCACACTGACAGCAGTCAAATATTAGGCACAGCTAAAACGGAACATTTCAAAAATGTCATCACTGCAGTATCCTCAACTCTCCTTTAAAAGGTTAGATGAACTCAGGCAAACCTCCTAGTTGCAGAAAGAAGCAGACAAGTGATTCATATAAGCAGTAAAAGCACATAGCTTTCAATAGGCTCCACTTAGTCTCATGTTGTTTTTCGCTCTTATCAGTCATCAGGATATACTAAAATAGCTCAGAATAACATGGCAGGAGCCCTGTCTGCACAGATACCACAATACGCCAGCCTCTTTGAAGTAAGAATGGGATGCATACAATATATCTTGCAAACTTAAAAGAAGTCCCCAGACAGCTAATGATTATATGGTATAGGTAGCACGTCTTGAGACCTTAAATCAAACAGTGCATAGGGATCAGTGCAGGAGAGGAGGGGTGGGTTCACCAAATGAGTAATGCTTGGTCATCTTTTCAACTCACTTTGTTGTGATGGAGGAAAAAAAAAAAAAAAAAAAAAAAAAACTCCAAAAAATAAAGCCTGATCTATAAAGCTAAGCTTTGATGCCCACAGTACAGGGAGATGCTTACATGAGTGGATGGTGATGAAATACAACCCCAATGAGGAGCAGCACTACATAAAGGCCCAGCTGGAGACGCTGTAATTTATTAGGGGCATTAAATCTGCTAGGCACCTCTGTGCTTAGAGCTATAACATGCTGCGGAGCTGGTTGCTTTATCAGATTACGCCTGACAGACCGTTACACTCCACTAAAGAAACGATCCTTGGTCTTGTTAGTGTATGAGGAAGGGCACACTCTTGTCTGGTCTAATAAACAAAAACCTAATAGTTTAACGGCCACTGGCTGCCAACAGAGGACCATGGAGGGAGTCGCACAAATCTAAACTGCAGTGATTTATATACTGAAGAGCTAAGATCTACAGACTATGTGCTGCTGAGGATCTGTAGTAGTTGGTCTGTAATACCTTTCAGTGAGAACTGAAAAGTTATGGGTTGATTGTGGAGAAGAGAAAGTCTCTCTGGACTCGTCTGGGCAGTAGTGCTGTTGCAAGTAGTAAAACCGGCTTATTTTATATGGAGAACGGTATGTTTAGCAAGAACTTTAATTAGTTGTGCTCTGGACTCAAGCCTCAGAGCAGTCATAATGACCTCCAGTTCTACCAGTGGAATGAAGTGTTCCCCTGGGGGATGTCTTCCTTATAGTACATTACCTTAATCTGCAATGACAGAAGAGAATAAACACACCTGTGCCTTAGGATTCAATGCCAAGAAATGGACTTGAATGAGAAAAATGTGGGTTCGTTCATCTCCTCCCCATCTTTTCCTCTGTACTAGGTTTGCATAGCAGTGGAAAATCAACTGAATACAAATAAGAACCTTACAAGTTTGTGCGATAGAAATCTCAATTATAACATTAAGCATTGAAAAGGCTCCAATCCTGATCAACAAGTAAGCTCACACAACTCAAATCTTACACTATCCATGCAAGAGGTGCTACAAAACTGATCTCAGATCAGCATTTATAACAAAAAAAAAAAAGCACTCAGCACCATCTGCAATTTGGCTGACTGGCCCTGTTAGATTTGCCTGGACAGGAAGAGCTGTGATAAAACCATGACGACAGGACGACTCGGCTCCAGGTGTTCCCATGAGGGATTACACAAGCATGCAATGAGCCTGTAAATCATTCACCACCTGTCCTCAGGTAGTCTGCCTGCTTGCCCCTTCAGACTGAGACTTGCACAGGTTCCGTCTTGCACCTTTAAAATCAATAATGATACAGTGGCAGCCAGGCTTTCTTAGAACATTTGGTTTTGATGATTAAAAGGTACAGCTCATCCTGTCTATGGCAGATAGCGATGGATAAGAGCTACCATATCTGGTTCCTATGGATTTATTTATTTTGAACAGCTACAACCCACTAGGAAAGAAGAAATAAATATTAAATATCACTAAAAAGTAAAAATAAAATCTCTAGAATTTCTGTTATATAACCTTAGAAAAAATAGCCTCCGTAAGAGCTCTCTCACTTCAATGCAGCTGCAGTTGCTTAACACAAAAAAGCCTGCTGGAGACATACAGTGCTCACTGACAAGCAGGATTAAAATGGAAAAATTTAATGGGGCTTAATTGGATCTCCTCTGTGAAGCCTGAGAGAAGCTTTTGACTCCAGAGTGCTAAGCAGCCCGGTACAGTAAAGCCTATGCAGAACAAAGATAAAAAGACTCTTCCGCTCTCTGAAGGAATAAAGGACAAGCTGCGCTACACTGACCTACTCTTTTCAGGCAAACTACAGAGAGAGTGAGTAAGTCAAGAAGGAGAGGTATTGTCTAAGGGCCTCAGCTCATAGCTAGGCTGTTGAACACCAGCGCCGGTTGACGCACTTGTGCTTTGTGTTATGTTATCTAGAGAATTTTAAGGACCTAAATCACGATCAGGAGGTACAACAAAGCACAACTACAAAACTAATCCACACACATGCACAACACAATATAGATCTTTTTGTAAAACAGTTTTGCAATGTTGGCAAAAGTTTTTCATTTTACACTGAAAGCATCCTCAGACTTTCCATATGAGTATCTGCGGCTATTTTGATGAATGAAGTCAGTCATATGATCCGACAAAAGTAATAATTTTGGTCAAAATAAAGCAGGATAGCTTTCAATCATGTTACATCAGGGTTCACCAACGTTTTTGTATATACACTGATATCACTGTTGCAGTATTTAGCAATATTATACTAGTATGATGCAGCACTAATGCACACACAAAAGTCCCATCATCAGAGCTTAACATCTTAATCCATCTCAATATTAAGTGTAATGACATAACTGCGGTTATGCTTTTGGGCTTAACTGGGCACTAAAATAAGAGTATGAGGTGGAGCTGGCAGGTGCAGTTGGAGGTCAACAAAAATGGTCGCTACTAGTGCCAGAGGACAGCACCCTATTTAAAGCACATGGCTATCACAGCTCCATTGTCTGTTGGGCACATATTGTGATTTGCTCTCCAGTACACAGGTCAGACTGAGACACTGTGAGTAGGGAGAGAGTCTAGCCAAGTCTATCCATGAAATATGCCATATCAGCTTACTTCAATATTCCTCTGTGTGTTTTGTTTGGGGTGAAGTAAGAACCTAGTCCTGGGCAGCACTGAGAATTCATAACTTCCAAATATAACACAGGATCAAGTCTCTATTAACAAGGTAATGAATCCATGCTTTCCCAGACCTGATATGCTTAAAGAGTGTCTTACAAACCTGACATAGCTTGTTTTGACTGGACTGCTCTGGTTTGCTTCTCTTAAAATGATATCAAAAGGTAACACTTTCAAAAAAGAAGCATACTTTTTATGCACCTTATGTCTTTTTGCGTTGTTCCTTCAAAACAATCTAAAGCGCCCAACGAATGACATGCACCTCACATACGTTTTTACCATCAATCAATGCCAATAAAACAACATTAATATTAGTGTGGGACACCAAGTCCAGTATACCAATATAGAATATATATACCCCCAGTCAGATTACATATCTTGTTTATTTTCTAAGCAAGTTAGCACATGCTCGACATTTGTCTCCAAATATTTCTTCACAATTTCTTTCTATTTGCTTAATATATTGTTTAACATATTGGAAAATAATAAAATATATTTAAAAATATATAACATGTGCCATACCTTTTGCACAGGCCATATGTTATGCTTTATTTTTCCCCCAATATGTAAAATTCAGCAAATAAACAGTATCTGGTATAAACAAACAGTAACTTACTTTCACTTCAATCAATATAATAATCTGACTCAGAAATGCAGCGTAAAAAGCTACTGACCACAAATCTGTTTTACAAACTTTAAGTATGTGCCAGAGTGACACAGCAGTTATTCACTAGACTTTGCCCAGACGTTATGAATCATGAGTTTGACATCTATGACAACACAACACAGCTTCAAGGGTGGAGCAAGTGTGAACAGCCCCTAGAGACCCTACGGCAACAGACTGAAAGAGATCTGTTCTTGGGGGAACACTAACATCTTGCCCATGGAAAAAACAGACCATCACACTATATATATATATATATATATATATATATATATATATATATATATATATATATATATATATATATATATATATATATATATATATATATATATATAAAAAACACTACAATAAACTTCAGCCCTGTAATAAATCTCCACACATAAATAATTAAACAGCGCAAGTCATGCGGTGTTCCCCAACACACTTATTACACGGTTTTAACAAGCCTAATCCCATCAGTTTCTTTTCCAAAGAGAGGTAACAAGCTGGGTATATTTTCACCAAGAACTCATATAAAACATTAACTATTCCCCCTGTTCTGAGTGATGAAATTTTCCATTTTTTCTTCATCTCTTCATCTGATTGTGGCGTGAACATGAAGTACTTTTTTATTTTAATTTATTTTGTTCCACCTCAAATAAAAGGAACGAGACAAACATTCTTTGTTTGGCCTGGTATAAAAGAAACCAAATGCTTCTTGTTACATGTGCTTGGCAGCTGAAAATACTCTAGAAGGCCGAATGGATGAGACACTTCCCTTTTTTCCACTCGGTAGATGTTAACCACACCGCATAACCCGTGCTGGTGGAGTGGCGTGCTCCAACGCGCTGCTTTTGTGCAGGGCAGTACATGGTTATAGATGGTTGTTCCACTCGGACGACACCAGTTTTTCTCCTTTTATAGGCGTATAAGGATGTCTCACGCCACATCACCCACAACTCTAATCATGAAATGAGACTGCCACCACACACTACATCTCAGTGATGACAGCCCCCACCCCCCAAAAAAAAAAAAAAGAACAAAACACACACACACTGGACAATTCAGTATCATCTGAGGCGGTCAAAATGAATTGATTAATTCTGAAATCAAGTAATGAAATTTAATCCTGAACAGTACTATACCAGTTTTTTGTATGTATTTTGTTTTATTGCTTCTTTCTTAATGCTTTCTAGTTTAGTCTTTTCCAACAGAGACACATTTTTCCCCATTTCTGAAAGCTTAAGTATCGGATACCAACACTAGTATCAATAAAATACCTACAAACTACTAAATTGGCTACTATACAGCTACAACTGCTACTGTAACTGAAGCACCTAAAAAGTATACTATACCATACTTAAACTACTCAAATATTCTGCTACCTTACAGAAAGAAATATATAGACAGCAAAGGAACTAAAGCAAAGAGTTTTTTATTCAGTTGAAAAAGCTAGACATGTCTGCTTTTATTCTTTTTAATCTTTTTAATTTTGATCCAGCATTTTCAAAATCTGAAAGATTATACATGGTTTGTTACTTTTGTTTTTAAAACTCTGCTAGTCAACAAAATTATTTACTTTATTTACAAAATATCATTTACTAATAGTGATCGCCCTAATATCATCCTTTAAGGCAATGCATAATGAATTCAGCATGATTTTCCACATCAGAGAACTCATCCTAGATCAACACTCTTAATGGGAGAAGCTTGATAAATACAGCTAGGCAGTCTTCCTAAAAACTGCCCTCATGTCTGATAGCTAATCATTTCAAATTAAAGCCAAAAGAGACTGGGGAAATGCTTGCGAGACTGTGGGAAAACATCTACAAACAACCTTTATAACTAGAACATCTTCCTCGCTGAACAACATAATGACAGCAGGGGAAAACACAAGCCATTCAAATAATTATAACTGCATAAATGAATAATTACAGTGTGCCAATTCAGAGTAATTAAATGAGCTACAATTCTGCCCTTCATCATCTGGAGACATGAGTTACACTAAAACAGATGACACTAAACTCAAAGTTTGTCTCCATTCCAACATGTACAGCAGCCAATTGCTTCCACGTGCTCCTTCTCATTTAGTTATGCAAACCACAATGAAACAAAAATTTTATTTAATCTCCTATTAAGATGCTTTGAGATACAGCATTATAGTATTATCCACTTTCTACAAAATATGGCCGGCTGACTGTATGTCAAAACCCCATTTATATCTCTGCCCTCAGTGCACTGCTTGAATGTGTGCTAGCACGTCTGTTGACTAAACATAATGGGAACTTTCCATTACACTTCAGCTGTTACATGTACGGAGTAACATCTGCTCATGCTGCACTGTTCACTGTATGTTCAAATAAACAATATCTGTCATCACCACACCAATGGAAGTTATCCAAAAGGAAATCTGTGAAATACCATAGAAAGGAGAAGATCTTCAAAAGGGTGACAAAATCACAATGAAGCACACTGAATGTTGTCTAACCTTTCTGAGTCAGTTCTGGTCAGTGATCCAGACTTTGATGGGTAACCACAACTTCTGTGACTTCTGGGTAACTGCTGATACTGCCGGACTGAAGTTAAACTGGGAAAAAAAATTGACTATTTTTCACTAATGTCTGACCCAAAGCTTCATATTTCTTAAACACTGGAAAGACAATATCTAAATGTTAAATGTGGCTGAGGAACCACTTTTTCTGCATCAATCTTAACCTCAAGGGGGTTGAAGAATTGTAGCACGTTACCAGATTTCACCATATAATTTAGGCTTAAGACCACACAGACGACTTGTACTTAGTGGCCAGGAAGGAACACTACATTGCTTTTGTTTCCCATCTAGGGCCCCATGCAAGATGATTGGGATGCGACTCTAAAGCTTTCACCAGGGCTTACGACAGCCAAATGAATGAGCTCCGCGAGCATGCTTTCAGGAATCACATTTTTATAGGCTCTAGTCACAGAAAGCTGATTGTGGTGAAAGCTTGTGAAAGTGCTCTGACGTCTGCTTCAGATGCCTTTTGGGCGCCTTATATGGAGATGAGTCAATGGTCAAACCCAGCTGACTCTCACAGGGAGACATTGTGTCATCCTGGACTGAGCAAAGAATGCTCAATAATCGTGCACACCAGGTGCTGCTGATATATTCATCACCAAATCTGCTAGGAAGAAAAATTATGTTACTTCAAGGGGACTGCGTGTGCCTTTTAAGCCTGTGATACCAAATAAGTGTGCCTCCATTTAAATGTAATGACCATCAGCTTTAAGATTACAGAGAAACAGAGACTGTCTTCTTTCGAATGTAATACAACCTAATTTTAATAGAGATGGCAGAATACTGCTTTGAGTATCGACCAACATCAGTCTGATATTTTTGTTAAAATCTTAAAACCCATTTTCAATTGAAACACTTCACTGTAGGTAAGTATCTAAAACTACTTTACTATTCCACAGGAAGAAATACACAGCTAACCCCACACAATGTGAGACTGCACTATTTCAGGCTAGGACTGGATGGGATTCACTCTTTTTCTACCCTTTGAGATCTGATCCAGCTTTTTTGCCAATGTCAGCCCGATACTGACACCTGGTATCAGATTGGTGTCATCTCTGTCCCATGTAACAATCTACACCATGAACACTAATATGGGACACATTAGCCAGCTGTGCTCCAGATGCATCAAATCTATCCATTGCACACATACAGACAGACGCCAAGCGAGAGAGACAAGTGTTCTTTTGCTGAAGGACAAGAAGAAAAACTTAAAGAAAGGAGCACTCAACAAAAGCAGGGCCCTTAAGCTGGATTTGGCATCCATATATGTCTCCTATATGTCTTGCTGTTGATAACTTTGCTCAATCTGGTAAAACCCAAGGGCCTAGTGAAGCAACTCAAGCCCATTTCCTTGGCAACACAAACTAAACAGAGCATTCCTCAGTCTGAAGAGCCAAGGCTGGGACCAGTTCTGAATGCACTCAGCTTAATGGAGACAACCCAGTCACCGCCCTCAAAAGGCACCGGTATCAACCAACCACCTGATCACCCACTAGAACTATAATAAATCAGAACTACTACAACTGATTTGTGGGTCTGTACAAAAATAGGAATCATGTGTACACATGTGCTGTTGAAATGTGTGACTATAAAACAGATCCCTCACACAGGAAACAGAAGCTTAACTTTTATTTCAGACACATTCGGGGAGATGTGTGAAATGACCTTCAGCGCCAACTGCTGCTCCTGGCCATTTGCTATGGTCAACAGGATGCATGCATGCTTGGTTAATGAGTAAGAGTCTGCTCATTCTCTGCAGCACAGGATGTGAAGAAGCCATTGTGAGAAAAACATTAAGATTCCAACAAGTTACGCAAAAGAACCCCAAACCCCCCACCCCCCACCCCGACCCCCGCACTCATTCAGTCAGTGCTCTTATTATTAGCATTAGTGACATCATCTCAGATGATATCAGACAAATTTGCCATCATTCAATTCTTTTTGGGTAGTGCTATCATTACATAAGCAGATGAAGACATGCACTATCAAGTGGTTGTCCTGAGCTCACTCTTAAATGTCTGTTCCCGCCTCAGTCTACAGGAGAGCTGAAAGGAAGCTCCTATCCAAGTTTAGATTACATCCATGCACTTTCATTTTTGATGCCCTGCCATCCAATCTGTCCTCTTGGCCATTTACCCAATGCCATTTTTCAACAAACAAAAGCAGCAAATGTGGTGAATGGAATTTATCAAAGTACTGCAGGGAGGCACTGAGGAATGATGGATGTGCTTTTATTCTGCAGCCATGCCACATTGCGGATTAAAACCAGATGAGCCAGTCCAAACTCGAAGCATTCGATGGATGCAAGGACCTGCCTGAGTGCAGGACTCTTCAACTGTTTGCATGGTACTGAAAAGGTCTGTGAGGGTTTATTCAGGTCATTACGGAGTCAGGCAAACAGCTGAGGCATCAAACTATTTGCACAGATAACAATTCCATTGTCACAGCATAATCTCATGACAAATTGATTTTTGGACACTGTGTGGTAAAATGGTTTCATTATACACAGCTTTTATTAGATTTACTACAGGATGAGTCAAAAGTCACAGGACACCGTTTTATTTCAGAAACAAAAGGGAAAATGACAGATCTGAGCAAGTAATAGGTGAGGGGGCCCATCTTTTAGGCTATGTCCGGAACATGGCCGCCATCTTGAAAGCCGCCGCTATGGATCTAGGGCAAGTTTTTCCAATGGGAAGTTGGTCATGTAACATATCAAAGAAGTCCAGAATTGTCAGAAATCAATTACCGTAATCAGGTTTTCAATATCTCTTGTGGTTCAAAATTTAAACACAGAAAGTTGCAACAACAACTGGGAACATTGCCTGTGATGCACAGCTACTTGATGTGTTCACTGTGCTGTCCCTGGCGCTGAACACAGAGCTGAAGGCGCAGGATCCAATCGTTATGAACCAGCATGAGAATCTCTGGAGAAATGCTGTGACAAGCCTCCACAATGCGGTGCTGAAGGTAGTGTTTGTTGTGGATTTTCTCAGCATACACAATTTGTTTGAAATGACCCCAGAGATAAAAGTTGATAACAAAATAAAAAATAAAATAAAATGCTGTCCTGTCACTTTTGACTCAGCCTGTATATATATATATATATATATATATATATATATATATATATATATATATATATATATATATATATACACACACACACACACACACACACACATACATATACACATATACATACACACACACACACACACACACACACACACACACACACACACACACACACACAGAAATCACACTTCTTCAATGTCTACCAAGCCAAAACTAACAGAGTGAACCTCAAAGTCAAAATCCTTAGAACATCAAAGTGAAAAAAAATCAGTCCTGCAGTGTGACTCTGACAGAACAGACTCAGGTGTCTAGTTTTGATAACTGATAGTGGTTTACACAAAGGATGGCAAATGAGAACCTCAGAAGTAAGAGGAACATTTTAAATTACATTTTTGATTTTTTTTTTTTTTTGCTCAATACTGTATTAAAATCATTACACTCTTGGTATCCAGACAATTAGCAAATGCAAATGATTTTAAGGAGCAAGCATTGCTTACAAGGCATTTGACTGTGCACACACAACTTGAATAACCACCACAGTCAAAAGAACGGAGGCTCTGTAGCAGCCACACACCATCCCAATTACCAAGCACTGGCTATAAGTGGGCACAAAGCTCACCAACACAACACTGTGGAGCAGTGGAACTGCATTCTCTGAAGGGATATACCACCTTGGGGATGAGGTGGAGTGACATCTGTGATCCAGAACTAATCCAACAAGTGCCTGAACTGAAATGCTTTCTTTGCTAAATCCAACAGAATCCTCTACTACAATAAAATCCTCACAGCAAATGTTCCAACATCTAGTACAAAGCCTTTCCTAAAGAAAGCTACTGCTGCAAAGGAAGGGACAAACTCCCTATGAAAATACCCTTGCTTTTAGGGGACAAACAAAAAAAAACAAACAAACAAGCCCAAAAAAAAAAAAAACATTGGTTGGCTGGATGTCTGGCATAATTGGCATAAAATAATAACATTAATATTAACATAACAATAATAACAAAATAAAAACATTTGGCATAAATTACTATCTTCCCAGACCTAGATTAACCCCATGGCTTTTTCTTGTTATTTAGCCTAGGCTTAATTCACATCTGGGAAACTATCCCATAGTGTATCTTTTGTATTAAAAAACCACACACAGTGGCTTAGTGCTATACACAAATTCTTCAACACTCACTGCTTCTTTTGACCTCATGTTCCAGAGAAAACTAATAAAGCGACTGGAAGCTCACTTTCAGAGAAACTCCTAGTGTTCACAGATGTGATTAATAGTGAATCTGGCTTCACAGGATAATTGGCAAGAGCAAAATCAATGTAGTTTGGGCAAGGGATGCAACTCAATAAGTGAAGGGTTAGACTATAAACGACTGGCTTACCCTTTTTCCCCCTCTTTCATCCACATGTCCTTGTTTTCTGAGACTTTTTGCTGTTTCAGACGAGGTCAAAAGTGTTTGAAGCAGAAATTTCCTTCACTTATCTCTGTTACCACATGGTGTTTGTTCTAAGACCATATATTAGAGAAAGACATTTAAAGGGCAGGTGTGTCTGTCTGGGGTGCTGCTGTAGAGCTACAGTGCTAGCGTCCATTAGTGCTTGGCCGAGATGTAACCACATACACGATTTTACAGCACCACAACCACAAACCATCACCCTTTAAATCATGCATCTGAACAATGTGGACGTTTTTACTGTTCACCCTGCTGCGCTGCCAATCGCTATGAATCACCAATTCATGCACATGGCTGTCTGCGAGAACTTGACATGGACTGAGGCACAAATCACAGTCTGGTGAAGAAATCCAGGTATGAAATCTCTCTACACTCGGTCTTCTAGAATAAACAGACAAAGTAGTCCATATCATGGAGGTTCTCCAGAGAACATGCATCTGCTAGTTATTCTATTCTCTGATGGCCTATTCATTACCATCAACACTTTTAGAAATGCCTAGTATTTAAATGAATTTAAACGAGAGGTGGACCTTGGCCAGCAGTGTCGGTATCACTTTAGGCACTGACTCAGTTAAACTAAAGAGCCATTTTAAGTCAACCAATTACCGTAGATGGGCAGCCAAGGACCTTTCACAAGTTTGTACCACAAGAAATGTTAAACATTTCAAGCATATCCTATTTTAAATTAAATTAAATCAAATTAAATGCTATCTCTATGAAAAAAATCTATAAAGTGGGACACAGTTGAAACTTAACAGTTTTATGGAAAACCCAACCATCCACTTTTGTCTTGAGGTTCATCCTTCATGCCACAGGATTACTTCCTAGCAAACTATATATGAGTACTGACATGAAGGTGGAACATGCATAAATCCATCACATTTCTATAAATAATTTTGACAGGGCATAATATCGATGTTTGTAGTAGCATCAAACAGGCTGTTACATAGTCTTTTAGTCTGTAGGAAACGCCCCTTCATCTACCATTCAACATTTCGGAGTGGCCACGGCTAATGCAGAGTTCAAAATAGCCAGCGTGGTTTCTCCATATGCCCCTCTAATAACCAACCTCAAAGTATTTTGCTTTCAAAAATGAGAAGTTAACAGTGCCTTAAAAACACTGTAGCACGTTAGTGCCAAAGCCACATTGCTCTTTGGCAACTTTTATGTGCTGTAAGCCGCACATAACCTTTTGCAGAGAGTATTCTGGGCTTGGGACTCATTTACTCTGGCTAGACTGTGTCGCCTGTATTGACATCATGCCCATTCACACAACGGTGCATCCTGGCTCACCAATGGAGGAGAACTAAGGAAAAAAGCAGGTCCTGTTCATTTGAGCACAGTGGTCTCAATTACTTAACTAAATGTACCCCTACAATATTGCCCCAAGCTGATTGTAAGCTTTAGATCTATTGAGCAGCCGCAGCAGCTGCAAGTCTGACTGTATGAAGGTCTATTGTATTATGCTGAAATACTCCAGTCCACAGAACCGTTTAAGGAATTTTATGGAATCCTCCAGGACCAAGATCAGCCAAACCAGTCCTCTGGAAATTTGAGGTTGATACGACCCGCAGCCCATTGGAAACCATTCATCACAGAGCTCCTTTCCTGTTCTTTTAAAGCCCCCAGCTTATGCAATGTATTGTTGTTCTAAATGGATTTGCTACCCGCAATCATCTCTCACTCACGCAACACGCAAACACGCCTCACATGTGTGTGATCCAATCATATGCACTAACAGCATGGGCATGCAGCACAAAAGCATTCCAACCATAAGAAAGGCCAGAATAAGAGGTGAAGGTAAGAGAGCACCCATGAGTAAACACAGGATTTAGCCCAGCAGGCAGCTAAAATTAGTGTGTATTTGTTCAGCATGGGTATCAAATGTCCAGCTGAGAGAAATCTGGAGGAATGGGACGTTATGAAGGGGAGGGGCCAGGCCGGAAATACACAAACACAAAGGAGTGACCCTGGGCTGACTCAGAATGACAGGGAAACTCTACCCAACCATAAGAGAAGTTGAGTAAGAAACTTCCTTTCATCTGAGGCTGTAATTAATGACGCGCCAATCAGGACTCCAGATGAGCTTGTGTGATCGAGAGTTCTTGTAAAGGAACGGTGCTTATGTTATGAAAACGGGGGAAGAATGGACACCTACCGTTTCCTTCCTCTCCTAATCGCCACCACTGCACAGCTGTCAGCTGGACCATATGCCAGGCAGCAAAATCTGCACCATCAGTCTGTTTACACAGGTCTGGTGCTTTCAGAATAATCCTAGCAGCTTTCGCAACATCTTCAGGTTCTGATAGCTGCATAACAAAAGCATCGCTACACATATACCACTTTTGCTAGATGTTTCACAACACTCCTGGAATCATGGTTAAATTCCTCCCTGTTGACAAAGACAAGCCTTGACCAGATAAAGTCTGTTGAGAGGCGTATAATAACATATCATGTTAATCCATCACTCAATATCAGACACTCCCTCAAGCAATAAGCCCAAAGAAAATCAGGAAGTCACAAAAAAAACTATTTTCAGGAAACAACACTAAGCTCATTATATACACGTCACGTATATTTGTTGTAATTGTCTTGGTAACACTTATCTGGAGTGGAACAGACCAGAGGGACTATAAAAAAAGCCCATTACAATACTTGTGCTGCTAAATGAGTGCAACAATCATGAAATGTACTTCTTTAGCTTAAGGATAATTTGATTTTATCCAAATTAGGCCTCTTATTTAAACAAAACCTTTTCAGACCACTTAAGCAAATGTAGCAGAAATGTTCTCTGGTAATTATGGATAAGCATCTTAAATAAACAGCTTTCTAATCTTCTTTGTTGTGATTTAATGCTTTAATTTGAGCTTTGGGCTTTACTCTTCTCATTTGTGTCTGTTTTCTCTGGGGTTTTAGTGACAAACTACAACACACAGATTTACATTCAAGAGTTCTTGACCCAGCTTCATTAGGCTATGTGATTTACAAGGCCTACACTGTGATACTATCCTAACTTCATGGAGAGAGACCCAGTACAGAAAAAACAACTCACATACACGTTCTGGAAAGACAAGGCAAGACTGGTAGCATGCTGTAGGCTAACACATAGTTCAGGCTATCACAGTTTGAACTGTCCCACTTTCTCTGCAAATTTAATGTGTTTTGAAAACTTGAGAGAAGGACGTGAAACAACAAACAAATCTCGTCTCCTCAGCAGGCAGGTCAATGGCCTCCCCGCAGTCATGCAAACGCAAACACGATGAGAGAGCATCCAGCCATGGGAGCTCAGACGAGAATCCTCTCTGCTCTGCCCCGTAATGCACTCTCTACAGAAATAGCACTCTCAGACATTCTCCAGCTGACAAAGAGCCCTCGAAATAGAGCATTGCTGTCATGTCTGAGAATGAAAAAAAGGGGATGAGGAAAAAAACAGCGTTGATAGATTAGAGCTTAAATGAATACGGAATTATCTATGACGGAGGGAATAACCACTAAAGTGTCCAGACACATTTGTTCAAGTCTCTATTCCCATCAGGGTTACGGTCTGCTTGTACTGTTGGGTCTTGGCATCCATCTCATCTTTATTATTGGAAAAGGTTAGCAATGGCGCAATGCTCTTCTTATGTTCTAATGTTCTTAGACTGGAACACACAAAACTTTTAATAACATAATTAGGAATTCCTGAACGTTCACTGACCGTTCTACATATTCATGGCACTGAACGTTTTACGACACTGGAAGGGTCTAGCGCAGTGGTCACCAACCCTGGTCCTGGAGATCTACCTTCCTGCGGAGTCATGTTCCAACCACACTCAGCCACCCCCGCTCCAGCTGACTGGCTGGATCAGAAACACTGGTGTTAGGTAGTGAAGAGGCAGCATTTTTGATTTAACTAATCTCTGCAGGAAAGCTGCAGAGGGAGAGTTGGTGACCACTGATCTAATGAAATACCGATTTGTTTTTCAAGCCACTATGTTAATGAACAGATTCATGCTGCCTTCAGACTCAAGTGAAAGGGCAAAAATCCACAGTTAGTGACAAATAACTGCATGGAAAAATAGAGGTGGGCGATATATCCAAAATACAACATCACTTTGCACTTTGTCATTTGCACGATAAACAATACGTATAGCAATGTTTAGTTTTTATGAGGTTTGCAACAGACAAAATGGACCAGGAACATTTTTAAAAATACTGTCAAAAACTAAAACTTATTTTTAATGGCATTTTTTATAATTCTTATTTTACTGTGCTGCAGTAAATAAAACATGACTTCCATCCATCCATCCATCCATCCATCCATCCATCCATCCATCCATCCATCCATCCATTTTCTAAGCCGCTTCTCCGTCAGGGTCGCGGGGGGGTGCTGGAGCCTATGATTTAATATATTTTATTTGTAATAACAACATGCAGTTCACTGTTCTATAAGTAGTGAAGATATCCACAATACGCTCTCAAAAGCATACTGTGGTGTAATTTATTGCGATTACAATAATATACTCATGTTGCCCACCCCTACGTAAAGGCCTAATTTTTGGTCTTATATGTTGCATAGTTTGCTCAATCTCCAGGAAAACGTATTTGCTTTTCTGTGTTTATTTTACTGATTTTTGATTTGGCTGACAGTGAGGTGAACACAGCAGAAATTCAGGGTTCCCCCAGGAAGTTACACAGGCCCTATGCTGGGATAAGTGTGGCAGGGGGCTATGCATTAACACAGCAGCATGAAAAATGAGGGTTCTACTGAGCTCTTCCTGTTACCATTGAAATAAAAAAAAGGAGAAACTGGACCACTGACTTTCCTCTCCTTCTGCTCCTTTGTATTTTTCAGTTCTCCATACAGTGATAGTAATCCGTGCTACACAAATATTCAGGTATTGGCCTACTGGCCTGACATCACCTGGTGGAGCTGATCCAGAATCAGTTACTACAGCGGTTCGTCTGAACACATTCCATGCCAGGCTATGGAGCTTAATTAAATATTACCATTACTTCTGTTTTAAACAGAGTTCATTTGTCTTTTTATTTCACTTTAAATGAGTACACTTAGACAAACAAAACAAAATGAAGATAGATTACAGAATGTGTTTGCACACATCATAACATTTTACATATTGTGTCTATATTTTTTTTATCGCTTTTTTTCATAAATGCTTTTACCAGAAGTTATTGCTCTTTTTTCCCCCTCTTACCCATCTGCCACCACACTGCTGACTCACAACAGACAGTTGATTTCCAGACTTCCCTTCTGGAGAGCCTTGCATTTCCCATTACTTCCCACCCCCATCAATCCATAACAATAAGCTACCAGGAAGGCTCAGTCTTAGCCCTCATCTGTCCCTAGATATTACACATTGATCTCTTTGTGGAAGAAAGCCAGGTACCTGCCTCCATCAACTGCTTCCTAACTATTTGCCACTTTTAGGGCCTAGGTTCAGATTCCAGAACTGGGAAACAAAGAAAGCTCTGTGGAGCATGGAGCAGGCCTGAGCTCATGGAAGTAGCAGTGTTCTGCCGCTGTTGCTCTTGGAGCTGCAGCATATGTCTCTCTCCGCACTGTTCCCAGTCATGACGGGATTAGCAGTGGTTTTGCGTGGATGAAAAAGAGCCTATCTTAACATGCAGAGGCAGGCTGGGAAGAAGCAATGCCTCTGCTGGCCCAAGCCTGCAGAGAACTGATGCAAAGTGACTCAAACAATCAGCTACAGCACGCTGAAGGCTGTTTGTTGACACAGAGATTCGCTTTATAGGCTTTGGGGGAAAAGAGAGCAGTGTGCCCTAAAAAACACTTCTGAAAGATTGTCAAGAACTACCATATTTGCGTAGCTCACTGCTTTTAGTGCCTGCCTTAATTCTTTAAGGAAGCTTTGAGGGGCCCCTACTTCAGACAAGCAGTGTTACAGCAGCATGGCAATGATTAAGTCATATCCCCTGCATTTACATGACTCGAGTTTTTTGTTTTTGATGTCCCAACCCTCTAGTCATATTGGCTTAGCTGTGTAATAAATCAAAGACTCTTATCTCTTCCTTTTGCTGTCTGTAACTTAGACAGGCCTCTGGGGCCGAGTAAGCCAATGCTACACAGAGAAGTTGATTCGGTTACAAATTTTCAATCAGTCTTCTGTAAATATATCTTGTTTCAAGCGACAGAACCGTCACAAAACTATCTGGCTGTAAAGATTATCTCCACTCCCACAATGCTGTTTCTCTTTGAGCTGAAATCAAGTCGTAATTAGATCAGTACAAGGCTGAGAACTGTATACCCACTAAACCTGGCAGTTTCTTCTGGCTTGGCATGGTTGTTAGTGGTTTATGAGTGTTTGTGAGAATGAGGCATGTGCTTCAGGCCATAACACATTCAGGGTGTGGCTCCACTCATCCATCACCCTGAGAATACAGGCCCTTCAAACGTTGACATAATTCAACACCATGGTGGGTACTGTAGCATAGGGGCATGAAGGCAAGGGAGCGGCTCAGATGCGTTATGTAAAAGAAAAATCCTTCTGTGCGATTCAGAAAGCAACCCGAGATCATTTCCCCCCAAGCTGAAATACTTTACGCACCACCAGACCATATAAGGCAATAGTGACAAGAAATGAAATAAAATATCAGCTCGTTCCATTTCTTTTTCACTTTTCCACTAAAGATTATGCTCCCTACCAGCAGCTTGGTGTCAGCGGCTCTCCATCTCTCCCCCTTCTTGGCTGCTTGCAGAGTATAAATAACTTCCTCTGACAGGAAGAACCATTATCTCCCATAGGGTCATGCTGCGGTGGGCACTATTCATGTGCGTCACAGTCCTGCCTGCACGGCTCCACGTGTCCTTGTACAGTTATGGGGTGGACGTTCTGAACCATGAAACCACTTCAGACGTCTGCAGGATGGTAGCAGGCATGCAAGTCCTGGCGCTCACACATTTGCAACCACATCAACGCACACCTCTCCACTCCATCTGTGACGGGAGCAATCTATCCTCATGCCTGAGAACAACACAACAACGTTAAAGCCCATTTGAAGACCTCTTGAAAACAAGAGGTCTGAAAATACTTTCACCAGAGATAACCCGTTTCTCTGCTCTGCCAAGGCATCACTAAATATGGCATCTAGCCAAGCTGAATACAAGCAGTGTGCTTGTGGTTTGGTGTAATAAGGTGCTGTCCTAAAGGTTGGGAGAACATGTGCTTGCTTGTGCTTTCTTTCTTGTGTCCAAACACTATGATGTGCATATGGCATACAAGGCTAAGTGCATCTACTCCTCGCCCAGTGACCAATAATTCTCCCATAAAAAAGCTTATAGCCATGACTCCAGGAGCCAGTGGGTGTCCTCTATTTGTGGCACTGACCACATTTTAAAACAAGGCTTTCTGAGAAGGGTGAAGAAGATCTTTTAGGAGGACCAACTGGGTGAGCCTTCTATGTGTAATTGCCTAAAGCTTCCTTCAAAAGAAGTCCAACTATCCCAGGAAGGAAGCAGACATTCGACCAGATACATATAATCAAACATACATACATATTCCATGTCTCTCTCCCACTGTCTTCCCCCTGCATCTCGTAAAAAACTTCCACTGATAGATGTTTCTGTAGGTAAAATCTGCCACTTCATATTACAGACCATAAAGCTGAAGGATCACAGAGCTTACAGGTTCAGTCAGATCCCTAGCAGCCACGGTATCAGTGTGGCTAAGAGAAATCCTCCAAAACTGTCCAGATACAAATACTGTAACCCCAGCATGACTGTAGTCTAGCCATTCATCACAGAGCCCATTCTTCACTGAGAAAGACCATGCCAGCAACCTCACACTCAACCTGGGCCAGCTAGCGCTGGCTGCCAGGCCTGCACTTGGATTTATAGCAGCAGAGCTCCCAGACAGATATTCTTCAGACGTAGCCTCTCCACATCAGCAAAGAGAGCACGCTGATCCAGAGGAGTTCCTGTGCTGCCTCTGTTGACAGGCTTGCTTGCCTTCCATCTCACTTTGGCATGCCTCATTTCCCATGAAAATGGACTGACTAACAGACAGACACAAGTACAAACACAAACACTTTCCTCCCAGAAAGCCCTTTGTAACACAGTTTCTGGCTCTATACTGAGTACAGCCCTATAGGATACATTAAACTCTCAAATCCAGTTTGAATTAGTAGGATCAGTGCGCCACGAAGCTTTTTATAGTCCTTCCATGTAGCACCTGGGGACTTCGCGAAATTACAAATGTACCTCAGTATCTCACTTTTCTGGGAACAGGCTAATACTGTTCTTACAGGATGGATATGGGAGATAAAAATGGTATGAGGGGAAAGATATAAAGAGAGAGAGAGAGAGTTACAGAGGGGCCACAGGGTATTCGAAGAGCCAGCAGAGGTTTAAGTGAGCGTGAGCTGCATAATAGGATATCTGGTAGTGTCTCTATCATCACCCAACAGCTAGATAGCTTGGGGAGCATGTCTGTCATTCCTGTACACTGGACATCATGGAACTGAGTGCGTGAGTTCGAGTGTGCGTGTGCAGGTTGAGAGAGTACAATGTGTTATCATGTGCTAATAATAGACATCTCATTTAGGAGGCAGCATACTAACACTAAGATGAATAACGAGGGAATAACCTCTGGAATAACGAGGGAAATATGATTTCCACATCGTTTATGAGCAAAGGAAAGCTGGAAATGTATGAGTTAGGTACTCACTTTGGAGACAGTGAGGGGCATGCTGAAGTCCTTGCCCCCCTGCAGTCTGAAGCCCCAGGGGGAGGGTCCAATCAGGGACACACTGTAATTGCTGCTCATGGTTCTCTGTGGCACAGATCAGGCACTTCAAAAAGTCCAACTCACAGCCTGTTGAGCAAAAGGAAAGAGTTTCATTAGGCTGTCGTAATGAGACCTTGGTCAGAGATGTTCAGCGAGGTCACGTATCCTGTTCATTTATTCTCTAGCAATAACAAAACGCAGGCAGAAGTGGACAAATACAACATGATCTACAGAAGTATGTTTGACAGTTCGGCACTCTCATCCACAAAGGCCTGCGGGGAGAACTGATATGCACAGTTTGGATGAGGTCCTGTGTATCCTTGGAAGCAGCACTTGAAGTTGAGACAACAGCAATATTCAGACAGATATTGCCAGAAAAATTTATGAGCAGCGCAGAACTCTAAACATCCAAACAGCTGCACTAACTACACTATTCCACCTGGAATTCAGTGCAAAACATGCACATCAAGGCAGTAAAACTAAATACAGTATGAACAAAGACTGTAAAAATGGATGCAACGAAAATGACCTATTAAACTTAGAGAGACAAACAAAACAGGAACTGAAACAAGTATTAAAGTTACAGGTTATGACATTGGCTATAACAGAACTCTTTTACCTATTTATATTGTGCTGGGTAGTGGGGAATGCATGCAGACAAGTATTTTAGGAACCTTGGCAGAGCAAGGCCACTGTTGTTAAGGAGGAACCCCCAGAAAATCCAGCATAGTCCGGACATAAACATTCCAGAGGGAGAGGATTAGAGGCTGGGGGTCTCAGGAATTATTCCACAGAGGTGATTATGATTGTTTTAGAAATAAACCCTACGCTCTTTCCCTCCTCACTGGCATTCAAGCACACAATATCTCAGACTCAGTGTCTTGTGGGCTGGTTTTCTGACAAAAGATAAAACCTAGGCCTGTACTAAGCAGGACTTCCAATGAAAACACACAATTTGTAATAATTAAGTCCTGGACAAGGTTTTACTGGAAGAAAATAACATGTTTATTGCATACAGAAACTCTTTGATGGCACATTTTCCATGTCCCTGCTTTTTGGGAGTGGTATAGTGTACCAGATGCTCCTCTGATAAGCATGCCTTCAACATCATGACTTTGAGGTGAAGAAAAGTCAGGACTGGGCATTTGTCTCTGATTAGTTAGAGGTCCATTTGAAAAGCAGAATGGGCTCACAGCATGAGACTTAGAACCTAGGCAAGACTAAGCAAGATTACATAACAGCGCAGAATATACAGCATACAAGCATGAATCTTTCTTTATATTTTTACATTTTTCTTTTCACCTCACTTTGTTTTCCCTGTTCACCATGTCAGGGGATCATGAGTTGACCTTGCAGCTTACAAGAAAGCTCTGGTTCCTCATACAGCGGTTTCGTTTGTCACTGCTCTTCCTGCAAGGGTGGAGTCCAACCAAAGGCCTTGTTTGAGAACGTGTTCAGTACCGTAAAGAGCAAAATGAATGAACATGTTTTCCAATGCCTGCAGCCACATGCCCTGGGTTTACTGAGGAAACAAAAACTTTCAGTAACTGAGTAATTATCCAGCCTGGCTTCCCCTCAGTTGATCCAAACTAGATAGGACTGTTGTTGCTCTGCAACAGGCTATTCAGTGTGAGATATCGAGCAACTGATAAGCACCAAGCTCCGCAGAGCCTCTGAGAACACTCCCATGCAAGAAGCCACATGCAATTAGAGAAGAGAGAAGTTAAGTGGCTTAACATAGTCCTACAATTAAGGCTACAGAATACCCTGAAACACGACCCATGGTATTATCTTGGGAATGTGGCTTTGGAGGTAAATCGTTTAAACAAGTAGTAAAAGTGGAGAAGGACAGAACTAAAACAAGACAGACAAGAAATCTGCATCTCAAGCACTAAAGACAGAAGATTCATTTCTTGCTATGTAGTAGGTATAGTGACCATTTTTCCATAAGGAAACCAAGTCTAGCTATGGCCTAAAGTGTAATATATTGTTTCTGCACCTGGAAAACAGTTCTACACTTCCGTACAGCATATGCTCTTCTCAGGGAGGTGTGTGTAATAAAGGACTCTATGTCTGTCACCATGGACATAAACAATGCAGAACAGTGTGAAGGCTGGCATGTTCACTCTGTCAACTACAATTGGCTCCTCCTGAGTAGAAAGCAGACGTGGTGCCAAAGGCACACCCTGGAAAACTTGCAAACTCTGAAGACTGCAGGGAAAAAACGTTGGTTGAGCTCACAAGTTATGAGGCCTAAAGGGAATAACAGCAACATTTCTGCAGGAGGAAGAAATGGAATCAGTAATGGTAATAATAACCAACCCCTAGCGCCGGTCTAAGGACGAAGCCAAAAATACAAATCTGCCAAAAATAGCAGGTTACGGATGACTGGCACGTTGCTAACTTTTTCTGCTGGAATTACCTAATTCCACATAGCAATCGAGTTGAAAGTAATGCAAATTGCAGAGAGCTAAATCATTGCAAATGAGGACAGGGGTGAGCTACCAGAACTATTTGCATCTATTTATGAATCATGTGTTCCAGTCAAAAGAGCAGCTGGGCGCTTTAACTGGGTTGGACTTTCAGCTCCATGTGAAATCATTCTACTGTTTAATGTTTACCAGCTCTGGACTGCACACATGACCACACAAGACCTCAGCACAGCAAAACTATTGTGTTGACCCAAACACAAATTTGGACATAGGCTTCCAGCACGGCCTGATAAGCCACGGAGGATATTCCCGAACAGAGAGCACCTTCAAAACATCTGCAAAACACACGAGTGCTCTGTAATACTGATTAAAGACTTGAGGTAGGAGGATATCATCTGCATTTTGTTCTTGGGAACTAACAGCATTTTCCACTGCTATTTGGAGTTCATCTGGCACCTTGCTGACCTTGGTGAACATTATCAACGTCTTCAAAAGTAAGGCTAACCTAACTTGTCCAACAGCCAAAAGCTTGTCATCAAATCACCAGTTTAAGAGCTTAAAGTGGCTGGTGTTGATTTCAGGCACTTTCTCTAAAGACATCTGCAGCCTCACCTGCCCACCTGATGTTTAGCACAAACTCCACCTGGGTGGATGCCTGACCACACCTCACTTAATGCTGAAATGGGTTTGACACATCAAGGATTGAGATGATGAACCAACACCCGGTTTAAACCGAGCCCTGACCTCGTCTACAAATACCATGTCTTTGAACATCCTCTCATAAGGCTCACATAAAGCATACTCACCACCAGTGAGTAAAAAAACTGCAATCTAATTACAAAATTGAGGGACTAAATACCTCAACAGCAGCTTTCCATTATCCGTCAAAATTACGGAAATTACTTATAATTAGACTATTAAGCCAGTGGGTTTTAAACTATGCTTAACCATGTTTTTCTTCTTCAGAATTTGCTCAAGACTGGACAATGACCTGGGCAACCAACCTGCTACACAACACACATCATTCCACTTTCTTCCTAAATCCTCACAAAAGCAAAAGTGATATTTTAATGACATACAATTAGGAAACAGAGGTGTGTAGAGTAGCCTAAACCCATAGCCAAGTAAAAGCATGGTTGCTTTGGTGAAATAATGCCTTGAACAGAAGTAAAAGTGTCTAGGCAGTGAGTAACTTGTAGAAGACTATTTCAGTGGCACTTCTTAGTACGTTCAGCAACGGTCAGCATAGGAAGTGAAGTTAGTCAGGGGCTACTGCTCTTTTAAGGCTCCTTCATGTTTAGAATAAAATGACTAACTTGAACAGTCAGAGGTGACCAATCACACATCAGTTCAGATGCTCTCAGTGATGTAACATAAGGGAAGTAAACACATCAAAAGAAACAGGAACTACAGTTTAAGGCACAGATCCACTAACATTACATGTACCTGAGGAAAAATAACTACTCACATCATATAAACTGATATTAAACAGTTCATCACTCATGTAACCTACTATGTTTGGACACTTTTCAGACTGACTTGCCACAGACTAACCACACCGGGCTGTGCCGCACGTCCAGATAACTTCTGCCCGGTTTATGGTTTAATTTCATTAGCATATCACTTCTATAATCTCCGTTAAACGGTTCCACGCTGTGCAACGGTACAGTTACCTCACGTCCTCACAGGCCTGACACACCCTCCACCTCTGTCTGTGTGAACTTCCTGAAGAACAAACGCGCTGCAACACTTCTCTCACCGAGTAACAGACCACACGAGGCTTAAGCTGGCTTCCCATTTGCCAGCTTCTTCTTCGAATTCCCCCGTTCCACCTTAAATGGTGCAGCAGTTCTATTGTGGTGCATGAAGTCTGAGGCGCCAGACCGTAACTGCTGCACCGTTTAAGGTGGAACGGGGAAATTCGAACAAGAAGCTGGCGAATGAGAAACTGACTTCACCTTCACTGACTTCTTGACAGACACTCGATAGTAAACACGACAAAACCTGTTCGTGTGTCAAACTTTCTTCACTTCCCACCCACTTTTATGGGTCTGTCAGCTGAACGTTTCCACCTCATTTAAAACGCCTGTCAGAAAAAAACGGACAGCGCAGGCGGGCTGAGGACAGATTTGCTCCAAGCTGTATAAATACATTATTCTCACGAAAAACGTACAGACGAGTAACTCTAATGTCCTGAAGTAAAACAGCTTAAAAATGACTAAAAAGCGGCTAAAGCGGCTCCAGCTCACACTCACCTTCTCACCGGAGTAAACGGTCTCCGCAGCTCGCGCGACTTAACTGAAACTCGGAGAGTTCGCTCGTGTGCGCTTCGGAAACCAGCCGACCTTCGCGTCTGATTGGCTGTTTTCGGAGCGGGAGGGGGGCGGGGGGAAAGCCCTACGCGTTGGTGACGCCACTACAAGCGATCTGATTGGACGTAGGGACGAGCAGCGCAACTTCTGATTGGTCGTCTCGGTCTTTGGCTGCCGCTAACTCACCTGCTGCACGTCGTGTTAGAAAGCTCAGGGTGTTTGTGAAGTCAGCTGCCTTCTCATCGCGTTCATGTTTAAAGGGCAATTTCACCGATTTTTCCCAATTTTCTCCATAAGTCAGGGAGGTTTGATGAGAAATGCTCCGATCTAGAGAAACTTAAAAGAGGCAGAACTGTTCACAGTGGGGGTATGATTAAGCTGCCTGATGCCCAACATTGTTTTAGGATAGGTTTGGGTTAAAATGTACTTTTTAAAATCCATTAAGGGCGGAGAGCTAAATGTAAGGTGTTACAAGGCAAAGTAGCCCCAGTAAAAGCTTTTGTTTCTAGATTTACCACTATATTAAATATAAACACACAGGAGACCTGTGTAGGCTCACTGATGGATCAAACAAAATTGCTGTTTTGGTCTTATGGACATCGGGACCCCTGGTTCCCATCACCCCCACTGTGAACAATTTTCTCAAGAATGGAGCATTTCACATCTCAGTGACTGATTTATGCATACATTTTTTAAAAATGGGTGTGAATCCCCTTTATTGTAATCTGATCACATTATTGATTCTTTGTCCTTCTAGTGCTGTTTGAATGTAGCTCTCTGTTGCTAAGGTAAATTTATTTATCTCTGGTCTATTTTTGTAGTGAACTGACTACACGAAACTAAAACTAGGGCCCAGCATTACGCCAGTATGCCAAACAAGGCCTTTGAAGTGCTGCTAATGAGGATGAAAACATAAAATCTCATATGAATAATTAGCTTAAATGAATTCCAAATGTGATTCATCTGCATTATAAAAGGGGAACTCCACCAATTTTTTTAAAAGTGCTCATAACAATATTAATAAGGCATAAACAAAGTCATTCAACATATCTGACAGAGTCAGAATTGTTCACCATGGTGATAGAAACCACATGTCTCAAGTGTTTAATGCTGCTAAAAGCTCCCCTTACAGAAAGTTATTGCATGGCATGTTTCCTGATGCCTGAAACACTGTCTTATGATAGTTCTGAGACCGGGGAGATCAGGCTTTGGCCTAATTATTAACAATGTATTAATGTATTATTTAAAATACATTCATGGCAGAGTGGTACAGGCATGGCGCTGTAAGGAAAAGTAGGACCAAGGAACGCTGGGCCTCATTCACCAATATCTAGTTTATTCTTAAATGTGTTCTTGAGAAAGGCCCTAAGAAAAGGTCTTGATGTGTGTGTAAATTCTGGTTTTACCAAAGAACAAGTCCCAAAGAAGGGAACATTGGCGAACGTCAGAATTTTCAGGAAAACTGCGTAAGTCGGTTTTAAGAATAAATGACTTCTTAAGAATGGTTGGTGAACAAGGCCCAAAGGTCTTTCTGCTTTCCATCATTAACATTACAAAAACTTAGAATTGTCACGATTGGCCCCTCCCAGTCCTCCATGTTTTTCATCCCAGTCCTGCCCCCTTGTTTCTAGACTCCACCCTTGATTGTTCTCAACCTGTGTTGTCCACCTGTGTCTTGTTACCTGTTCCTGTATTTAAGCCCTGTGTTTTCCCCTATAAGGTTGCTGGTATTTGTAGTGTATACTTTGTAGTGTACTGTATTGTTTGTTGTATCTGCAAGCCTCTGTTGTGTTTTCTGTTCTCTGTTTTTGCTTTTATCCTGTTCCTTTTTTGTCATGTCTGTTCCCCGAGCTCTCTGTGTTGGCTCCTTGACCCTGGACTGTCTAGACCCTGATTATGGATTTGCCCCAAATCTCGCTTCTCTCAGCTTATGCGTCCGCCTCATCATCAATACCACACGTTACAAGAATGTACATGTTTGTTCTGGTTGTTTCCGATAGTAAATAAAATTGATATGTTTGTGTTGGAGACATCACCACCTCTGGTCTGTACGTTTCTCCACAATGCACCATTTCACATCACACCAGGCTGAACGACTTTGTTTAGACCTCGATGACTGATTTATGTGTAAATTCAGAGCACCGGAGAGAAGGAGTGACAGTAGACATGTTGAGCTCTGTTTAGAGCTGAGCGGAAGAGGCTATAGGGGGAAAACTGAAAGAAGTCATTTGAAAGCAACAAGCAGGAAAAAGAAAAGCCACCGAGGCCAAGAGGAACATTGGCAATGCTGTTTACAGGAGCTCTCAGTCTTCTGGCAGGACCATTGATTCTTGGGTTTAAGGCAAGGAGGTGACAGGCTGGAGCAGTAATTCTGAGAATGCAGTCATCCTGAGAAGTAGGTCTACGGTTAATGAGGGGAAGTTATGCAAGCCTTCGAGTAAGGTCTTCCATCATTTATGCAATAATGAATGGGACAAATATCTAAACCATAGTTAGTTAATTAGTTAAATATGGAATTATAAACGCTAAAAACTGCCATGTCACAGGAAGCCTTAAATCTCTTTCATAGCCTACTTCAGACGTTTATTCATCTCTACGCATGTACCCGGCCATACTCTGATGAGTCAGATGATATCTTCTCCGCAGTAATGCATGGCTTTAGTTGGGCTTTATGGTTTAAAATTTGCATTTAATATGCCTTGAAACATTATGTAGCACAGCAATGCATCCCTGAGCCTCATCACTTTGACAGAACTCACAATTTGGCCTCCTTATTGTGTTTTCACCCATCAGTGTTTTCTCACTACAATACCCAGCATGCATTACCCAAACATTTCATGCGAGCCATGGGGGGTCCCTCCTGTAGTTCTTAGCAATAACATTAGCTGTCTGGCTTTCTTCTTCTTTAGCCAGCTGGAAGGTAAACAAACTAAAAAATAATCTTAAGATCTAAGAACTAAAAAAAGATCTTAAGATCACAACTTTGATATAACAAGATAACTAACTCATTATTTCAAGATGACATCTTTGTTATCTTGAGATAACAAGATAATAAACTCGTTATCTCAAGAAAACAGCTTGTGTTTTCTCGAGATAACAAAATAACTAATTATTTCAAGACAACATCTTTATTATCTTGAGACAATAAGGTAACTAACTTGTTATTTCAAGATGATATTTGTTATCTCGGGATACCAAGATTATAAACTCATTATTGCAACAAAACAGCTTTTGTTATCTCGCGATATCAAAATAACTTGTTATTTCAAGATAACATTTGTTATCTTGACATGATGAGTTAACTAACTAAAAAGTTGTTATCTTGTTTATCTCTTTGTTAAAACAAGGTTGTTATCTTGAGATAATGAGTTAATAGTCTTGTTATCTCAAGATTACAGTTGTTTTCTTAAAATAACAAGGTACTTATCTTGTTATCTCAAGATAACAAGTAACCTTTCTTGCAGAGATGTTATCTTGAAATACAAGTTATTTTGTTTTCTTGACATAACAAGTTACTTATCTTGTTATCTCTCAAGATAACAAGTGAACTTTCTTGTTATCTCAAGATAACAAAGATGTTATCTTGAAATACAAGTTATTTTGTTATCTTGAGATAACGAAAGTTGTTTTCTTGACATAATATAGAGATCACATGAAATTAACTAAAGATCACATGATATTGACTAAACTGACTCATTATCTCAAGTTAACAATGCAGAAAATTAGAGCAACAGCTCATGGCCTCTGCAGACTTCTGTAGATAACAATATCAACAGCTAATTTTTTCATTTTAGTGCCCCTTTCAAATATTTGTTTTCATTCACAGTACATCTGATCCACTCTAACTCCAGTTGAATGCTGGATTTTATAACAGGGACACTCGATAAATCAAGATACCCTCAAGCCCATTGCTTCTGTATGTGATTCTATGGATCGACACAGCAACAGAGTGTTCTGAATGACTTCACATAGTCTTCACATGTTGGCCTTCAACAATGCTGCTATAGCATGTTACCACTACTTTAAAAGGAAATGTTCAGCAGTGCATCCAAACAATGAAAACTATTCCTAACCTAATGAGGACATCCACGAAATATGCAGGTTGGCCGATACCAGTCTTCAGTGATGGAAGGCTGGCTTTTTCAGTCTCTGCATGATGTAATTCTTTCCCTCCGGTGTTTAACGGTGGGTAGATATGCATGCCAGACTCAGCCGATGGCAAAAATGGGGATTTAGCTTCACCAAACAGAAACATGTGTTAACTATCAGCATGTGCTTT
The DNA here is from genome assembly GCF_015220715.1 of Pygocentrus nattereri. NCBI lineage: Eukaryota > Metazoa > Chordata > Actinopteri > Characiformes > Serrasalmidae > Pygocentrus > Pygocentrus nattereri. The sequence continues at coordinate 8,896,525 of NC_051228.1, read as the reverse complement.
ATATTTAAAAGAAAGAATACAGATGGAGCGTCGAGATTGGATCTCCTTTTTCTGGAGGATTTCAAGAAGATTCTTTCGCATGGGCTGCTTCAGCTCCTCTGCAGAGGAGGCTGTTATTGTGCAGTCAAATGGCGGCCTCCTCTGGTCAAACAACCACTGCGCAGCAGGCAAAAGGGGTTTTAAATGGGAATTCCACAGATCCTGAATGTCTTCAGTGGTTAATATGCAAGCAAAGTCATTCAGGGTGATTTGATGTGTAATTGTAATTAAACTTACAGTGTACTTACAGTGGTGGTGATAGGAACCAGGGGTCACAATGCCTACCACCAAATACAGACTTTTTATTGACCATCCAAAATGACCAGTGAACCTACACGTGTCTTCTGAATTAACGTTGGTGATGATAAAATCGTGGTAAAACGCACTAATATAACACACAATGTCTCATTAACAGCAGTTTATTGTTTAATATAGGTCCAAAAGTTACAAATGAAATGATCAGCATAAGAATTTGAGTCAGAAATAGACATTTTAACTTGAATTCCAGAATGTTGTAATATGTTTTGTAATCATACGCAAACGTTTGAACAGGAAATGAACACTTCCTCTACAGGGAACTTATATATAGCATTTGTCTGCACAATTTTACTGCCCAATTTCTATTTATTCGCTGAATTTAACATATTTGCTAAAACATAAAATCTGAAGTGTGGCAAAACTTTCACACAGGTCCCATTTTCTTCCCCAACATGTTAAAGTCAGTAAATAAACAGTAATTGGGAATTAAAATGTGCAGAAGCGCGGAACTTCTTTTCTCTTGAAAAACATGTAAAATTCCAGAAAGTAAAAATCCTTCCCAGTTGTTCCAACTGCCTGGACAGCTCTGCTGGTGGTTTGATCTAACAAGAGAAGCCAGGGCGTTGGAACAAAATCCTGGGAAGGATTTTTACTTTCTGGAGCGGAATTTTACACCTCTGTTGAAAAATGATTAAGTGCACAAACATTTGCCTCTATGATCCTGGTTTGCTTTAATGACAGCGTTCATTCGAGCTGACATGGACTTCACAAGTTTGTTTGTCCGAACATTCAGTGGACAGGATAAGACCCGGCAAATAATTTGACCTTTTTGTTCAATGGCCATAACGTGGTCAATATCACAAATTCCGGTATTTAAATAATGACCTGGAAACTAGAAAAACCTTGAATATTTCTCAATTTGATATTTTCACAGATTTTCAATGTAGTCTCAGGCGTTTGGATCCCACTGTATGTCTAGACCAGGGGTTGCTAACATGTGGCTCTTTTACTGCCCTGTTGCGGCTCGACAGCAAAATATAAGGTAGACATAAAATAATCTCTGTTGCAGTAAAATAAAAGTCGTTCAAACAATTTTAGGAACAAGTGGTCTTAAATGCTGTGAATGTAGCCTGTAACTGCTAATTCACTCACCTTTAACCTTTAAGGTTGGCTGCACATAGCAACACAGACATCAGTCTCTCCTAGCTAGTAGCTAACGAAACGGCAAGGAAAAAGTTTGAGACAAACATCGATGATTTGGAGATTAACAGATTTATTTGCATTTACAGTCACTCCAGCTGGTTTCTCAATACATTTAATCTACAAAGACAAACTGCCAAACATTAAAAATCTTGAATCTTGTTCAGATTTTCCACCTTAAATGGTGCAACAGTTGCATTCTGGTGCCTCAGACACCATTTTAACAAGAAGTTGGTAAAAAGTTGAAGCGTTTAAAGACAAGAAACTGTTCTGCTTTTGTGGAAAATGTTCCTGCCAGAGATGTGAGAAAAGTGGCTTTAGCTGAACTAAAGCTTAAAGCAGAGCAAAGTAAATTTTCATTATTATTACATATTTAGCCTGTACTTTAGCACATACTGAGACATATTTACAGCCGAAACGGTGAAATAGACATAAAATGTTCTGGCTCTTCATAACATTTTGGTTGCCGACCCCCCAGTCTAGACAGATGCGGGTAACTCAGTTTACAAGTTTTAAGTACGTTTTTAATTAAGTTATACTTTTCTGACTATTTTCAAATGCTAATACTTAGTACAATGGATTTGTGAGGAACGTATGGCATACATTCTTTCTCAAGCTACAATAGCATGATTAATATTCAGTTACTAATTCCATTTTTGTGTGTAATTTCATTTCCTTATGTTGCTGACAGTATTTGTAATGCTTTGCAATAAGTCACTATTGACTTTAACTCCTATGCTGATAGATGTTGAATGCACCACTGCAGTACTGTAAGTTACTCTGAAGTACCTTTTGGGCTGTTTTTGAAAGGCTACTTGAGGCTTTAATTCACCAACAGTCACCAAACTCTTTCCCTTATGTGGGCTTAGGCTGCTCTACCCCCATCTGGATCTTCATCACCTGGAGACTTACCTTCCTTGCAGGTAGCCCAGTGTTGAGATTCGTAAACCTTTGTCATTAATAAGCTCAGGTTTAGTTGCTCGAACAGAGTTGGCAGAGACATTTGGGCTCCTAGGGTGCATTAGTTTTACCACTCGTGCCATAAAGGCTTAAAGGCCTTCAGTGCGGCTAATGGCATGGAGGTAATACAAGAAGTGTGCTAGGAAAACTGGACCAGGAAAAAGGTCAAAAGTCCTGTCCAGCTGGATTAGATAAATCAAGTCCCAGGTCAGTGGATAACAAAGGTGCTAGCTAACCCCCATGGCAGTAAGTAGTGCATGAAAGTATTAAGGGAAGGAGAAAGTGATATGTTAGCTGACTAGCATTTACTTTGTGAGGTAGAAACAACTATATTTTACTAAAATGTTCATGGAAATGTTTTGAATCGTTATTTGTTCTTGACTTATGTAGCAGGAAATTTGGTGCTAATTCTTTTATTACACCTTAGGACAACTCAGCATAATTGATTAGCCATTTTAGCCACTAAGCTAACCAGGTTTCACAGTGTGGAGGCATAATGCCCAACAGTTTCTGCTTTTTCGGGGATTTTGTTTTAGATTTTGCTTCACGCTTTAATTTCAGGGCATGTTTTGGGGTGAGATAAAAAATCTGAAACGATTTTTGGCCTTAAAGGGGAATTCAATTTTTCTGTAATTCGGCATAATTCAGTGTTTGAGACAAAGGCCCGATCGCATTTCTTATTTGGGTGTCACCTTGTCCCTTGGGACTGAATTACAAGGGGTAGTGGTTGAACTCTTCCCCTTACAAAACGGGACCCTCAATTAACAATAACAAGGTCACTTCATTAACAGCTACTAGTGCTGCTCTGTAGACGGCCCTGCCAGTCAGCAGTGACAGCAGAGGAGGGTCAAGTTCAGCTCCTCACTGCTAGTTAGTTTTAGGGCATCATATGCCGTCAAAGAGGGGAGGATTATTTATCGCCATTATTTATCATCCCCCGCCCCTAATTCTTCGGTAACATGAAGCTGAAGTCCGCTAGTCGCCAGCTTTTTGTTCGAATTTTCCCATTACGTTAGAAGTGCTGCACCACTTAAGGTGGAATGGGAAATTTAACTAACTAGCTTCCAAGGAATCAGCATATTACAAGTGATTTCTGTGCTTATTATGAAGAAGGACCACAATATATTGAAACAACCTTAAACTAAGATAATGCAGTGGGTATTTTTTAAATGGGGAATGACTTACATTTGGGGTCACTTGAATAGCCAACTTGCCAATATTTCTTTTTTTTATAATAAAAAAAAAACCTCAGTTTGGAGGGCCTTGTAGTCCTATCTTAACAAAACATCTGGACAGCCTACCCCTAGGTATGAACATGCAAAACGGAGGGGCAAGGGCTATGTAGTAGGGGCAAGGGGTGAAATGGGTATGGGCCAAAGTCATTCAGAGCATTTTGACGTGAAATGGTTAACCCCTTAATATCTCAGGCTTACTACATGGTACAGTAAGAAGTGAGTAATGAAACTTTAAGGGATAATTGTAAAAATAAACTTCTTCCCAGTAATGGTGATAGGAAGACATTTCTGGCAATAAAAGTTTCCTTTGTGGACTAATAAGCCTTACCATGCCCTACATGTACTTCCCCATCATGAATGGATTTCATCAATATGTTTTAGAATCAAGACTAACCTCCAAAAAACTGCAAAACTGTGTGTCAGACATCAAGCAACATATTCATAACCATTTTGTGCAATAACCTTCTGTGGTGTGACCTTTTAGTGGCATTTAACTCTTCAGATGCCTGGTTCCTATCACGGTCACTGCAAAGACATCTGACTGGTTTGAGTTTCTCTAGAATAAGGCATTTTACATCAAACCATCCAAAACGATTGAATTATACAAAAATCCGCAATTAGACATTTAGGTTTTCGAACTTTTTCACAGCAAAACTTCAAATGTGCAATTTGAAATGTACTCTTTAACCATTTCACTTAAAATAAACTTGAGATGACATTGAGGGAAACACCCCCCCCCCCCCCCACCAATTCCCCCCCCACCCCCCCACCAATTCCCCCCCACCCAGGGAAAGTTGATGAGAGCATGAGTGATGAGATGTGGGTAGAGGTTCTCAGTGAAGATGTGCTTGACCATTCCTTTGTGAACAAACTTTGTTAGTGATTTTTAATGTTAATATTATGAAGTTCAAATGAAATCATGAGTAGAAACACTAAACACTCAACAAATCCTCTGCTCTCTGTTCCTGTTTACTGAAAGGTTCAGCCAGACTGTGTTTCAACAAGGGAATCTATTTGGAAGCAACATGACCAAAACCAAAGTTCATATATTACTTACTGAATACATAATATCACAAAATGAGCTTTTGTAAATATATCATAATTATGGGTGTTAGTGTTATTTGTAACATGAGATGCAAATATATCAGAATTATAGTGTGTATTACTTATTTGTTATGGTGTTAGACTTATTTATAATGTTGATTAGGCATATTTGAGTCAACATTGGGCTATTGTGACCTAGAGTTGCTCCATTTCAATAAGGGAACATAAGATTGTGTCCAAAATTACAAAGTGGGAACACAGGGCCTTGGGAGCATAGGGCCCTGGACCATAAAGGGCTTTTTCCTAGAAAGTTCACTGTGCACATGAATGACCTTGGGAGCATAAGATGCCTCCTCCTCAAAGGCACTTGAGGCAGTAGACCTGAACATTACCAGAACGAAACTAAGGGATTTTTAGATTAAGATCTAAATAAAGTTATTCAGGGTGGTTTGGTGTGAAATGCTTTGTTTGAAAGAAACTTACCAACTCACAAATGTCCACAGTGGTGGTGATAGGAACCAGGCATCTGAAGAGTTTAATGCCCCAAAGCTCCCTCACAGAAAGTTGTTACATGAAATGGTTACGAATGCATTTCGATGCTTGAGACATCATTTTATGATGGTTATAAGAGAAAGTTTTGACCTAAAATGTACGTTTAAAATGCATTCAAGTAAGTGGGACACCTGCAGTATGTTCTAATTTAAAATATATGTGTTTTTTTTTTAAATTTAGGACTATTTTACTGCTTTTATTGTTATCTGCAAAGCTTAGTCCCACCCAACTCAAATCCCCCTGAAGAAAACAGCAGAGAAAGTATTTTTTTTAAATCTCTCAAAAGAATAGACCAACTCCTCTCTTTCTCTGCCAGTTCACCGTAAAAGTCACAAAAACTTATAGATAATAGAACAAAATGCTGAAAATTAGACAAGGGCTTTAAGAAAGGACATTGATGTGCGCTCCAGGTGAGTCCATTTTGGCTTAATCCATTGATTGAGCTGTGCTGAGCCGTGCAGCCAAGCATACAGCCATACGTCAGTCCGGACCCTCGGCTGGAGAAAACCACATCAAAGACGTCTATAAAGAAGTGACGATGCAAGAGAAAAAGCCCAAGATAAACAGAGTCTGACATTTAATCAATATAATAATGTTCATCTGTGATACAGCTTTATCGAACATGAATCAGAGATTAGGCTGAACCATGAGACAATGTGGTTACACAGCCCCCCCACCCCCCCAGCCTGGTCTTAGGACGTCATCATAACGGTCATTACCTACACAATTGTCACAATAAAGCCTATACAACACAATGTACATGTGACATACATTTCCACATTTTCCACATTCTTGCATAAGTTTAAATAAATATAGTTTTAGAGATATTGTAGTGCATAACGTAGCATGTGCAATGCTCCCTGATACATTTAGCCATCATAATCAGAAACTAGAACAATAGAAAAATAGCTATCCAAGGCTAATCCTTGGTTAAATGGGAATTCCATTGATTGTTCAAAATGCCTGAATTATTTGGTCGTTGAGATGTGAACTGAGTCATTCAGACTGGGTTAATGTGAAGTTGGTCATTATAGAGAAAAGTCAGAATGTAAAAAAAACAATTACAATGGTGGTGAAAGGAACTGTGGGTAGCATGGCAGCATAGTGGGTAGTGCTGTCTGTTCACAGCAAGAAGGGCCCGGGTTCAGTTCCCTGGTTGGGTGACCAGGGTCTTTGTGGAGGGTGTGTGGGTTTCCTCCCACAGTCCAAGGAAATGCGGTCAGGCAAACTGTTCATGCTTAATAGCAGTGGTGGACAACTAACTAAGTAAATGTAATTAGTTACTGTACTTAAGTAGTTTTTTGTGTATCTTTACTTTATTGAAGTTTTTCCATTTTGGGCGACTTTTTCCTTTCACTCCACTACATTTCAGAGTCAAATATCTCACTTTTTACTCCACTACATTTCAGAGTCTAATATCTCACTTTTTACTCCACTACATTTCAGAGTCTAATATCTCACTTTTTACTCCACTACAATGTGTGAAAGCTGTCGCTCGTTTTGGTTTCTGTGTGCATAAAAACGTAACATGTCAAAAGCGCGAAACAAGAACACCAATCAGGGCACAGAGGTCACTTTGTTTTGAGCTTGTTTTGGCCTGTTGGACATACCGACTCAAAGCAAGCACACGGTTCAACGTCAGTGCAGAAGTAAAATTTCACAATACAGTAAAGGAAACTCATTCGTGAACCTGAGTTTAAAGCAAGTTTTTATTAAACTTAAACTTGCAAATAAATCTTAAACTGAAACTTTGCTTGTTTATAAAAAGACTTCAGTGTTTTGTGCTGATGATAAATTTAATGAACATCAGCGTGACTAATGAATGACATTCTATTAAAAGACTGGTTTACCAAGAGATCCACTGGAGGATTTTCACTTAAAATGAGTTACAAGTCTTGTTACAAAAATGAAAACAGGACGTTAGAGTCATAATTACTCTTTGAGTACTTTTACTTTTGATACTTAAGTACATTTAAAGGCAAATACTTTTGTACTTTTACTCAAGTGGAAGGCCAAAGGGAGAAACTTCTACTTTTACTGGAGTAATATTTTACCTTGGGTATCTCTGCTTTAAATCTGCTAAATTGCCCCTAGGTGTGTATAAGTGTAGTCTACCCTGTGATGGACTGGCATAGGTAATGTGTGTGTGTGTGTGATAGGAACCAGATTTTATGATATCAACAACATGGTGATTTTACTTACCGTATAAAGTGACTAGTGTATCTGTAATGTTGTGCAATGGTCAGATAGTTTTAACTTTTAAAAACAAATTGGGGACTGTTTTGCCTTACAACAGCCTGTGTGTACATAATTGGGCTTTTGCATTTAACAATTTGGACGTCTGGTTCCTATCACCACCACTGTGAACAGTTCTGACTCTAGAACAGGGCGTTTCACATCGAACCACTTGGAATGACTTTGAATAACAATTGAATTATACAAAGACAAAAGAAAATCAGTGGAATTCCTTTTTAACACCTCATGAATATTAAACTGATTGCATTTCACCAGGTTTTGTCTTTAGTCACTAGTGGCTCTGCTCAGATGTCTCTAGCATACAAACACACAGACATTCATGTGGGGGGAAAAACAATGGCACTAGCGTCCATGGGAGAAGACAAAGGTCACAACACCAGCAGGTTGTACAAGCAAGCTGACAGAAATATCGAGCACTTTGTGTGGTGAAGGGGTTAAAGATGGGCCATTTACTGACAGGCACATCTCTATACTGTTATAAACCCATTCACTATAATTTAGAGACTTGGAGTGGTCATCATAGACAAGTCCAGCTGAAGGGAAACATGTCTGACAGTATTTCTGTGTTATGGATAAAGTGTTTAGGGATACACCACAGTAATGAGTCAAGATTAAAAATGGCAGATTCTGGCACCAAACATGCAATCGATCCCTTCATTTTGGTCGATCTGTGGTGCAGTTTTATGAGGTACATGACGTGCAAAAATCTTAGCGTTTTTTGTTGGTTTTCTAAGTGAAAATAAGTGAGCAGCTCTACAGAGAACACACGTTTACACATTTAACATGTAACATGTAAATAAAAGTTGTGGCACCCAGCACAAAACCCAGCAAGTAAATAGACATTCTGCACTAAAATTAGCAGATATTAGAAAGAATAGCCCATGTAGCCCCTAAAAACGGGTCAAAAAATCGGCCAATTTAAATATTTGGGATTGCCGGAACCAGAATAATGTTACTTTTACTCAGCTTGTTCTAAACATTTGAGGTTTTTTTATATTATTCCCCAGAACATCTGTTACCAAATGAAATTACTGTTACAACATGCAATTTTAGTTTAGGATATCAAACTAGTTTTTTTTTTTTTTTTTAGTGCACGCTCTCAAAAACAAAGGCGCAGAAAAGGGTCCCTTGCGCTTTGCCATAAAAAACCACATTTGGTCCCTTCAAGAACCTTCCAACAGCTGATTCTTAGAAGAACGGTTTTTGAAGATGAGATGTATGACTGTGAGGAGCCTCTACGTGATGTAAAGGTTCTAAGAACAATGCTTAAATTGATATAGAATGTTTGACATCATGTGAAGCTTCTTAAAACTTAAAAAGGTTCTTCCCACTCACATGTCCCATTTCCAAATATGGTTCCATAGGGAACTGGCCACTTTTCTTTAGGAAACCAAAGGATATAGTTGCATATGGTTCTATATGGCACCAAAAGGGGTCTGCTGTTGTTATAAGCTTGACATTCTAACAATAAAAGAACCCTTTTTGGTGCTACATAGAACTCTTTTCAAAACGTTTCTACATAGAACCACGTACAACACATTCGCTCATCACTTTGAAGAACCAGTTCGCCATGCAAAGAAGTGATTAAGGATGCAAATGGTTCTTTGCGTGTTGTCTTTACTGAAGAACCCTTGAAGAACCATCTACACATACAAAGGGTGCTTTGTATCATGGAAGGGATGAATGTGCTGTTGATGGTTCTATATAGAACCTTTTTGGGGTTTTTCTATAGTAACAATGTCAAGCTTGTATGGAAGAACAGCAATGCTGGAAGAACTTTTTTGGGTGATATTCAGAACCCTATTTAAACAGATTCTATATAGAACCATCTACAGCACATTCACCATCAATCCGAAGACCGCTTTCATGATGGAAAGGACCCTTTAGTGTTCACGGGTCTATATAGAAACATTTTGTTCACTGAAGAACCCTTGAAGAACCGTCTGTTTACAGATGTACTTCTTTCAATTTGAACAAAAGATCTTACACAGTGCAGCCTTAAATGTGTGGAAGCAGAGTAGTTTCAAATATCAAGCAATGGAAACTAATGTAGTTTGTTTGTGTCCTCGTGGAAGTTCTAAAAATTACTATTCTATCATTTAAAAGTTTAGAATTGATGTTTCATTGGTGTAAAATCAGTTTGAACGCAGGTAAATATACCAAATCCCACTTCATCCCTCGCCCCTACCACCGAGCCCTTAGGCCTCTGTTTTCGTGTTCACGTCTAGGGCTAGGGTGTCCCAATTTTTGTTGAGATGGGGGGGTGGGGCGAAGTGTTAGGGCTACATGACCCTCCAAACGGAGGTTTTTCAGAGGCCTATTCCAAACGGAGTGTTATAAGAAAAAAAAGGAAAAACAGCAAGATTGACCAAGAAACCCACAAATGTGAGAATTTTCTCAGTTAAAAATGACAATAACCACTGTATTATCTTAGCTTAGTGTCGTTTCAATGTATTACGGTTGTTTTCTTCATAAAAAGCAAAAAAAATCGCTAATAATATGCTAATGTCTCGGTAGCTAGCTAGCTAACTTTCCCGTTCCACCTTAAATAGTCCAGCAGCATCGATGCCTGAAATGCTAGAATGTAACTGCTGCACCATTTAAGGTGGGACGGGCAAATTTGAACAAGAAGGAGGTGAATAGCAGACTTCAGCTTCGTATCACCAAAGAACTAGGGGTGGGCGATAATAAAACCCCCCTCTTTGAAAGCATCATATGCCTTCAAAGAGGCATCATCATGGTGATTTTAACCGCTACCCCTCGTAACTCGGGTCCAAGAGGTTAGGGTGACACTCGAAAACAAGGGCTAGGGCTAAAAAGAAGAAATGGGATTGGGCCCAAGAGCAGAGACCCAAAGATATGCTAGATGTGTGGAGAATGATGAAATCTGTTGATTCGATTGTGAATGCCAAAGCTGTAGCATCAATAATGACATTTTAATCAAATTCATTTCCAGAATGCCTTAAAAGTGGTGATCTCGAGATAAGCTGAGAAGAAATTACTGTAGGAAGACATTTACAGTATATTATCATCAATAACTACTTGTTGGTCCCTAAAGACTCTCATGCAATAACACATCTAAAGTATCTGTTTGGTGTCGAGTTTATAACAATGGAATCTATGCTCTATAAGTGTCAGATGTAAATCCAGAATAAATCGGGGCTGTACTGTTCTTCAGCCTGCGAGGAATAAATACGAGGAATCTGTCTCCCTCCCATTCCCACCAGTGTCTTTCAGTAACTCCACGCAAGGCCTGCAGCGAGCACAGAAGAGCTCTCCCTTAGAAGACGTACATAATTGAGTTGTGATTCTTACAGGAAATTTGGTATTAGATGCACACAAAACATAGGTGGAGATTACCTTCAGCCATTTCATTCACAGTCAAAACGGCCCTTAAGTTAATTTTTCAGTGTCAGAAAAAAGTAGAAAAGGAACCTCAGTGACTAAATGTACTTTCTTTAAGTACACCTTTTAAAAAGACGGTTCTTCAAGGGTTCTCCACCAATCGAAAAGGCAGTTTAGTGATGCAAAGAAGCTTTGAATCATGCAAAAAAGTTCTTTCAGTGTTCAGGGTTCTGTATAGAACTTTTTTGTTTACTAAAGAACCCTTGAAGAACCAACATTTTGTTGTGTAGTGTAGTGTGTCAGTTTTTCAAGAAGTTTTATGTGTAGTGATGTTTGTCTACACTTCCAAAGCTCAGTCTTAGAAGTTGGTTGTGTTTTCTGCTAATGTTCCAACTAATCCCAAACATATTCAGTGACGTTGAGCCCTGGACTTTGGGGTGGTCAGTCCATTGTTCTGAGAGCACTTAACTTCTTTTTCTCAGTAAGAAATTCTTTACAGCTACAAGAGTACGGCAAGAGTCGAGCTGGATTTTCTCAAAGCGAAAGCTTTATTTGCTGTTTTTCTGAGGGGGCAGTGTTGGTGGTCTAGCAGGTGTTGCGGGTGGTTGTTAGAAGTCCAATTTTCTCTGCATGTTTTTGAACTCCAGTTTTGGAAACCTTTTCTTCACTTTTTTCCCCTCTTCCCTCTTTCTTACACCTAATCTCCTCAGAAATATCTCTTGAAAAATGAATAACATGCGTAAAGGCATTTTGGAAAGAAATGAAATAAATAAAAGGTGGTCTCTGATTTTTACACAGTACTGTATGTTGTTTTAAAAATATCATAAACGTTGTAGCCTCTTAAACTCCTTGGAACCACCGGTGGTTCCAAAACACACTTCGTCATATTCTTCATAACTTTCATATTTCATTAGCTACATTCAGAAGGTGGGCGTCACATGAGGCTGTAACTCTTCCTTCCAGTCTAATAGACGGTGATGTCATTTTAAACACTTATAATAAAAGAAGCTGAACTCACAATTTTTTTTTCTACTGAAAGTCGACCAATTTTTCACCAAATCTGGGCTCTAAACTATAAACAGATGGTGTCTCTTCAGTGATCTGCTCTGTAAAAATGATTTTAATAAAATAACACCAGCGTCTAAGGTTTTCGTTTTTCAGCAGTAAATTGTAAGCATATAGCAATATGTGTGATCATAAAACACATGTTCTGTTAATTTGAGGGGAGCTTTTACAAAAAAATGAATTAATTAAATAAAAATTTGCATTTATTTCAGGCAGTTACTGAATAATTTGCCATACAATTTGGTCCTATACATTCAGATGGAAAAACCAGACTATAGCATGGAGAATAAGAGGTTAAATAAATTCTACTTAGTCCATGAGGGTCTGCATCCTTAGGCTAAAGATATTAGAAAACAAAACTGTAGGATTTCGGTGCCCCACCTGTACAGGTAATGACCACAGCACTGCTTTATTATTTGGTTCTATAGTGTAAATTAGGAGTGTGCCTTCTCCCTTGCATGTTTCACACCTCCATAAATGCGGTACAATTTCGGTTCAGTCCCTTACAAGGCGAAGAGATTTCAGTTGGCCAGATTATGCAGCTAATAGTATTTTACAAAGAACTGAACAGAGACTAAAGGCAATGAGAATAACATTAAAGCGGACAAAGAGTCTTATGCACTATAGAAATCAGAAAACACTGAAACAATGGCTGTGAAAACAGACTAGAAAAGTGAAATATCAGGGGAATTCCACCAATTTTTCACATAATTCTGCACAATCCAATCCCTGAGCTGTAAGCAACGTCATTCAGAGTTGTTTGATGTCAAATGGTCCATTGTAGAAAACTTTCATGCATTGATTTTTTTATGTAATTCTGATAATGTTAGTGGTAAATCTGAAATTATGAGCTTTATTTGGGGACTGTTTTGCATTATAGTGCCCTGCATGCATCTTTCCATCTTGATTGCGTTTCAGTAGATTTTAGGCCAAAACTAGTAAGAAGCAATATTCATCAAAGTTGCTTATGTTCAAATCTGTTCATAAAATGAGGGCATGCAGATTTCAATAGTTATTCAAGTTTATCCTTGGCATATGTGTACGATCAAACTCATGTCTGGTGGGAGTGTGCTAATTTGAGTATAATAATAATGAAAAAAAAAGTGTTATTAACTAACTAAACCGATCATCAGTATCATCCATAATACAAACAATAAGAATAAAATGCCAATAAAGTACTAAAGTACTAAATCCAGTACTAAAGTGGATGTGCTTATTTTATATGAACATTGGTAGAAATAAATGCTGCAACTGTTCTATATTTCATTTCAGGGCATATAACACTGCAAAACACAGCCTGTAATAATACAGTGCTTAAATATGTTATTTTGGGAAAATATTAACACTACACAATCACATCATTCTATCATCCTTAAAAAACTAAAAGGTTTTGTTTATTTCACATTTGATTCTTTTCATTTGTTGCAATTAAAAAAAAAATCCCAAGTTTCTCCTCAATTTTGGCATATCTAATTCCACCCACTGGTTAGGACCCCACCAGATGGTACCATATGATACCACCAGAGCTAGGAGGTCGAAAACTAGCATTCTAGAAAAACTCAGCTACCGCTGAGACCTGTGAAGCGCCACCGTGACTATTCAAACTGCTGCTAACACAATGTCATTGGAGAGCTGAACACAGCTCACCATAGATGGTTGTTCAGCTGTTGTAATTTTAACTCTATAAAGTTTGGTCAGTAGGGGGAGCAGTGCACTCACTGCTGGACCTCAAACTCCACCTACAAGTCCAGCCATTGGCTCACAAGCTGCTAAATGCTGTCATTGTATTGGCTTCCTCCCAAAACATCTGCACGAGTTAGGTTGCTCCATGTGAACGAAATGTAAATGAACTGCTGGTAGGCTGGTGCTTGATTTCACGCACCGAAGCTGATTCCTACAGAGCCCTGCTGATGACATCCTGTATAAATAAAAATAATGGATGGCCACGACTTAGTAAAGCGTGGGAACGAGAAAATTAAGTCGTGACCATGACTTAATGAGGTGTGGGAATGAGATCACGGCTTACTAAGTCATGGCCATGCATTAGGATCTCGTTCCCACACTTCTACTTAGTCGTGACCACAACTTAATTATCTCGTTCCCATGCTTTACTAAGTCGTGGCCACGCATTATTTTTATTTACACAGGATGTCTCCAGCGGGGCTTTCTAGATTCCTAATTTGCGCTCAAATCTGCTTGTTTTCATGTTGTATGGAGGGTTGTTCATATGTGATTAAGGGCAGTCAAATCTGTGCTTGTTTTTATGCAAATTACTGGCCGTCAACTCAAACGTCCAGTAAAATGTTAGCACATTTGTGTAGACATTTTCTGTTATGTAGCTTTCAAAAAATATTCAGATGTCTGGTTCCTGTCACCAGCACTGTAACCAATTCCGACTCTCTAAGTTTTTCTTGAACAGAACATTTCACACCAAACCACTCTGAATGATTTTGCTTACATTTTAATGACTGGATATTGCAGAAATGTAAAATGTTTCTTTTTAAATCCCTGTCAAGGTTTTGAATGTTAAAATTTTGGTTTTAAAAGTAAATACGTGCTGCAGAAAAAAGCATTTGCACTGTTAGATTCTAGAAATATATATAAATGAATACAATTTAATACTAGATGCTGCCTGTTCATAACTGTGCAGGAGTGTCAGAACGCAAAATGATTGACAGTGGTGTCTCCCAGGCAACGCAAGGCTCCAGTGGCAATGCTGAGTTGCACAGCCAATCAGGTGCAGGTTTGAGCCCCGCTGCAGAAAAATAGACCACTTCGCTCTTCAAATAGTCAGCAATCTAACGGCCATTTTAGAGATTGAATTACGTTTTGCTGCTAATGTTTGCGAACTCAGGCTTTGATCTTATGATGGGAAGATCACAGACATATTATGCCTGATATTTAAATGCTCTGCACCAATGTTTTATCCATGACCTATAGCCAGGTCTGGATCATCGAGTTATAGGTCTTTGGGCACAAATCTTTGAAGAGCACCTGCTAAACCACCTTTGTTTGAGGTCAAATTTATTTATTCATGGTTCTAAAAATAAACCTCTTGGATTAAATATTCCTTGTCTGGCACCCCACAGTGCTATAAAACAAAGGAAGCAATAAACTGCAGGTACATTAACAATGAACCACTGGTGGACAGGTACTAAGTAAATGTAATTATTTACTGTATTTAAGTATTTTTTTCGTGTATCTGCACTTTTCTGAAGTTTTTCCATTTTATCTGAGTTTTTCCACCACTACATTTTGAGAAATCTGTTTTTCCCTTTGGTTTCTGTGTGTATAAAAACATAACATGTCAAAACGACTGAAGAGCAAAGCAAGAACATCAATCAGGGCCCAGCGGTCACTTTGTTTTGAGCTTGTTTTGACCTGTCGGTCATACCGACCCAGTGCAGCACGCGGTTCAACATCAGTGCAGCAGCGTAAAATTTCGGGAGAGTCTATCCAAGATAAACGATGAACTAACCTGACTTTGTGTAAATAGAGCACAATATAGAAATATGTCCACATATGCAGTCGAGACTGACGCGGCTTTTTTCTGAATTTCTACAAACACCATTTCATTTTATAGTAAATTAGTTTGGGCTGGTTTGTGTTTATGAACAGACGCCTACAGATCAACATAGTAAAGGAGCTCATCTGTGATCCTGAGTCTAAAGCCAGTTTTTATTCAACTTAAACTTGTAATTAAGTTAATTAACCTTTCAGTACTTTTACTTTCGATACTTAAGTACATTTGAAGGCAAATACTTTTGTACTTTTACTCAAGTGGAGGTCTAAAGGGAGGAACTTCTACTTTTACTGGAGTAATATTTTACCTTGGGCATCTCTACTTTAACTCAAGTACATCATTTGTGTACTTCATCCACCACTGCAAGGGACACAGGTTAACACAAACCCCACAACTAGAGCAACACCTGCAAAACATCAGGTAAAACTGGATAGCAAAGATGTACATAACAAAGACAAAGTTACGCCAGCACGAAACTTATAAAATTGATACCTTACTATAATACCTTCATCCTGGTTTTAGGTGATGACTGGACTGCAGAGGTCGATTCGAAAGATAGCTTAGATGTTCAACAGACATTGGCTGATATATGGCAATACATTGAAAAGCTAAGAGGTAGCCTTTGCAGGGACAAGATGTGATGTGAAGTGAGATGGAGTGGAATGTTACTAATCACAGTGGCTGTTTCTGTTACTACTCAAATCAAGGTTGTATAGGCTTTGGGTTGAGAGCCAACTTAGTGGAAAACAGCATCATTGACAGTCAGTAGAATATTAGCAGCAGATTCTTTGTATGTAAGAGTAATGTGAACTGCTTTAAGTGCTAAAGATGTGGCGGTCACTGTTCTTGAGTGTGCAGACTGATCTCCCTGTCGTAACCATATTCACTTCAGATTTAGTTGAGGACCTTTGGATCCAAGTTCGTGTTCAAGAGAGGAACTTCTCCACAGCTTCTAGAAACTCTGTGGAGCAGTTCAAAGTCTTCAGGTCCAGCATCAGGTTATCCTCTATGGTCCGGGCTTCCTGTTTGTGCTTAGTGCCCTCCACCAAGCTGCCATCCTGTGTCTCTGTGTTCTTGTAAAAGCCAGGCCCTGTGTCGGGGGTTTCTACACAGGTGGTCTGTTCCTGCTGTCCCTCTTCTTCTTTCTGATCTCCTCCTGGGCTCTCATTTTCCGTGAGGAGGGGCATGGAGGCCCTGTTGACCTTACCCTGGTCAAAGTTGCTCGGTGAGACACTCTCTGGGACAGCTAGCTGTGTCGAATAAGCAAATACATGGATTATTGCAAATGTTGTTGTCCTGGGGTCTCTACATCAAATAAGTCAGTTCCGCTGAGATAGAATGGGTCTCATGAGTTCACTACATGGACACAGAGTGGCCCCACTGCTTTCTGACTGTCCACTAGGGCTGCACAATAAATTGTTCATCAATGGTTATGATAGCTTCCCTTATGATGCGTTGTTTGAATGAATGATGAGGCTTTTGCATGATCCAACAAACATCAATAAGTCAAATGAATATATTAGATATATGAAAATATTAGAAGATATATAGTAATTGTAATATGTAGCAATTTAATTGACTGTTTGCAATTCTGACTGCAACACTCCTCAGTTAATTCCAATCGTCTTTAAATGTTTATGTTTATGTTTTCCATCAGGCTAAAGAAGAACTCTTGATAACAAACCTGCAGGGAGAAAGGCGGAGGTAGGAAGCTAATCAGAAATGGTGAAAAGGTGCTACCTGCATGCCTTACATACACTGTCCTGGTCATCTGGAGGGTGATGGTGTTTTCTTTTCTTAACTTAGCTGCCACTTCAAATTAAAATTCTGAGGGTTCCCTGAAAATAACCTTATTATGAGATGATGCTGTTCCTTAGGGAAAAATAGGTACTCAAATATAAATTCAGGTAGAGGCCATTGATTAGCTGCTTCACCTACAATCGACAAGCTTCTGTCTTTGGTATTTTTAACTAAGAGCTGCAACACTGGTCTGCCTCAAGGTGGCGCTGTAGCAAATTAGTTCACCCAGTTGAGCACGGCCTAGCAACAGTAACTGTGCCCAGAATACCTCTGAAAATCTTTACAATATGTCACAGCATATTTGTAAAACTTGCCCAATTTCCCAAGAGTTTGGTGGAAAGAGTGGACTGTTACTCATTAAACCAAAGACAGAAGAGGAGATCTCGGTTAGTGTGTGGAAGACACACTGAGCATTTTCAGAAGAACTGTTAAACCAAATGTTTTGTTGCCATCGAAGCATCAGCACCACTATGGCAATAGTCAGCCAATACTGGAGTAGATGCCAGCCAGCCAACAAATACCAGGGGGCATTTCACCCACTGGGTCAGATGCATTAGTGTTATGTAAGGAGGGGGGTGACATATTAGATGCAGGTTAGAACTAGAAGTTCATTTTTGTTTATAATGTCCTTCTAAACTTTCCGTTGAACTTTTCCTTGTACCACAATATTTACTGCAGAAAACTAAATTATGGCAATGTTACTTTTTCCTCCACTATTTTGCAGCCCCAGCTGTCCATCTATATACACGCAACTGGAACACCTACCTTACCATTTTCTTGAGCCAGGTAGTTCTTGGCCTTCCCCTGCTGAAGCTGATGCCTTCGCTCCATCTCTCTCAGCAGGTTGGTTGAGTGGGAGTTTCTGAGTGAATGAGTCTGCAGGTCCATCGGATCCAACTCTACATCAGTCCAAACCTGTAAAAGACAGACAGAACACCGATATTGCAGACAGTAGCTACCTGCTTCAAAGGGAAATTCCACCATTTTTCAAAATTTCTGCAGAAGATGTAAACAACTTATGTGTGGTCTGAAGGAGTCATTTTAGAGCAACTTACTTAAAGTCAGAATTGTTAACATTGGTGAGGAACCAGACGTCTGAAGTGCTTAATGACCCTAAAAGCTGCATCAGATAAAGTGACTACAATGATAGTTTTGATATAAGGTTTTGGCTACATGTATTTCATATTTCACATTTTACCATTATCATCTTATTTTTCTGGACAGCCATGAATTCTAAAAACTCTGAAGAAACATGTAGGTTCACTGGTCATAGCAAAATAAATGTCTGTATTTTTGTTTAAAGGCCCACATCCAACAATTTTCTCTGTATTTTATCTTTCCTTCCTGAGGTCCACTTATGACATTTGTGTAGTTTTATGAACCAAAAACAGTCATAATTCACTTTTACACAAGCATTTTTCAGCTTCTCTTTAATTCTCTTTATAGAATTAAACAGGCTGTTTCTGTTACTGTGCCTTTAAGGCTGATATGCGTAAGTTATTTGTACATGACCTCTGTTGACTGGCTGCACTGTACTGTGCCTCCTTCCAATAAGTAAAAGTCTTGGGTTTCTTTGTAAGCCCTTTTGGGCCTGTAGACTCTTAAACTCCTTGGAACCACTGGTGGTTCCAAAATACACTTTGTCATATTCTTCATAACTTTCATATTTCATAAGCTATATTCAGAAGCTGGGCATCGTATGAGGCTGTAACTCTTCTTTCCAGTCAAATAGATGGTGTTGTAATTTTAAACCCTTATAATAAAAGAAGCATTTTTTTCCCACTGAAAGTCGACCCATTTTTCCCCAAATCTGGGCTCTAAACTATAAACAGATGGCGTCTCTTCAGTGATCTGCTCTGTAAGAAATATTTTTATAAAATGATACAAAGAGCATCTAAGATTTTTGGCTTTCAGTTTTCACACTTTCAGTAAATTGTAAGCATATAGCAATATGCGTATGATCATAAAACACATGTTCTGTTCATTTGAGGGGAACTTTTACAAAAACTAAATGAATAAATAAAATTTAAAAATTGCAAAAAAAATGCAGGTACTGAATAATTTGCCTTATGGTTTAGTCATATAAACTCAGATGGAAAAAATAAAATATAGCCTGGAGAATAAGAGGTTAAAGACATCACGACTCCTGGTTCCTATCACCACTGTAAAAAACCTGGCTTGGTGAGTTTTTCTCCACAGTGCACCCGTATGTGGTATGTAAGTAAGGTATGAAATGATCTAGCTTCAACTGCAGTTAGCATTCAGCGCATTTTGATTGCATAACAAATAAGTAAATAGATTTGTAATCACAGGTTTGTGAAGCAACAGGGGTAGGAATATTGTCTAACAAGTGGGGGGGGGGGGGCAGAGTCAGGGGGCTATGGTTTACACACAGCAAGTCAAACGTATAACAGAGTACAGAAAGTATGTCTACAGTTACATTTTACATATTTAAACATGTCAATATTAAAGCATATAAATAATATTATCAACAGGAATAATAATATGATGGCACTGCACCGCTCCCCCATGCTGGACCATGCGGGTGGTGGGCCCACATGGCCTCCCCACGTTGCCTCTTCGGGCTGAGCCCGGCTGGGTTACGTGGGCTGCCAGGCCACCAGGCGCTCGCCGTGGAACACTACCCCCAGGCCTGGCTCCAGGGGTAGTGGCTGGTGACCATTTCCCGGGCAGGGTACACGATTTTTTGTGCACGATATGCATGGAGAACTTTGGATCGTGTTAGTCTGGGTCTTCGCTCCAGACTTGTTCGCCCTGGGAGACCCTACCAGGAGCATATTGCTCCTGACGACTTAGCTCTGAAGATCCCTAGACCAAACAAGCCCTTCTGCCACAACATTGGACTGGGAGCGGCTTGGGTTCCCCGGGGATGATCTGGAGGAAGTTGTGGGGGACAGAGTCATCTGGGATTCTCTGCTCTCCCAACTGCTACTGTGACCCTGTCTGGACTAGCGGTCAACAATGATGGATATTCAACAGATTTGATTTTGTTGCTTATTACTATTTTTTATTTTCCACTGTGTCGTTGGATCTGCATGTTGTCATAAATATTTTTGCAAAATGTCCCAATAATAGCAAATATGGTGATAATTAAGGAGGACAAAGGTGGATGTTTAATAACTGTCATTGCATAAGTCAACAAACGTTCATAGTACAGTAAAGAAGTATAAAGTGATTTCAGAGTTCTTTCTTTTAGTAGTTTGGGTTTGGGTTTAATTAGAGTTTTAAACTGTAATTCATGGCTATATAATAACTACTAATGACAACTAATTTGCAAGATACAGTCAGGTCCATAAATATTTGGATGTTGACAAAGTTACTGTTATTTTAACTGTCTACCACAGCACATTGGATTTATGATTGTTATCTTGTCCAATTACTTTTGAACCCTCTCCCCGTTTATAGGGCCTCAAGAATAATTGGACAAACTAATATAAACATACATTAAATTGTCATTATTAATACTTGCACATATTTTGCAGTCAGTGAAGTCTAGAATGCACAGACCCACCCAAAGAGGCTGGGTTGCTTCCCTGGTGATGCTCTGTCTGCCCTTGACAGTCCAGTAGGGCTGGTGTCCAGCACAGTTTGATGGTTTTCCTACTCAAACACACCATAACGCTACCTCCACCATGCTTCACGGTTGAGGTGGCATGCTTTGGATCAGGAGCACTTCTCCATACTCCACTTTCCTATCATTCTGGTGCAGGTTAATCTTTGTCTCATCTGTCCATTAGATGTTGTTTGAGAACTGATGTTTTTTGTTAATCTCTAATCTGGTTTTCCTGTTTTTGAGGCCTATATATGGTTTTCAACTCGTGGTAAACTCTCTGTCTTCTCTCAATTCTTGACTTTGATACAATTTCGCCTACCTCCTGGAGGGTGTTCTTGATCCCCAACTGTTGTGAAGGGGTTTCCCCACCACTTCCCTTGCCCCCGAATTTGCACCAGTGCTTGGTAACAATATATTCAAGTAAAATACAGCCTTCAGAAGCACAGGGTGAGTTCTTCTGAGTTTTGGCTGCTTGCCTTTCCCTGGCACGGTGCCCTGAGATGGTTCAGAAGTAATGGATGAAGACAGTTGTCTGACAAACATGAAGTGTTTTTTTCCCTACAGCTCACAGCCCCGTGCAATCTGTGCATCATCAGGACAGCATGGGAACAGGGGAATGAAGCCTATGTGTCCCCTGTGGCTTTGTTTTTGTCTGGTATAACTTCTCAGAAGTTCTGTACCACAGTGGCTGTAGTGTATCATGTATAGATGTGGCTTTTGAAATAAGCATGTGTTGTAAATGGCTGCTTTACAGGCCTGGGAGAGCATCACCAGGGAAGAGACCCAGCATCTGGTAATATCTTCAGTACCACAGCACATGTTTTTTCAGTATTTAGTGTTCAGTCTTTACATTTATCACTGCTTCTATTCTTTTCAGGAGACTTATTTTTAGTTCATTAAAGAAATGGAGATATTTTCCACACCTCCAAGCTCAGTCTTAGAAGTTGGTTGCATTTTCTGCTTCTCATGATTAGAGTTACACCAAACACATTCAGTGATGTTGAGGTCTGGACTCTGGGGTGGTCAGTCCATTCTTCTGAGAACACCAGCAGCTTCTTTGTTCAAGCAAATGTTTTTCTTTTCTATTTTGTTTTCTCATTAAGGGTTTCTCAACCACTACACATCCATTCAGACACATAGTGCTGACTTCTAACAGTCAGGAATACTACTTTTTCCAGACCTGCAGCAAGCTTGATGTTCAGATACCTCTATAATCCATATCAATTTCTGCATATTTCAGTAATATAAGTATTCAGATATAAGTAATTTGAAGTGGTTTAATGTAAAATATAAAGAAAAGTGTCTGTGATTCTTGTGTGACTCACCCAGTCTCTTTGTATGTGGCATTCTGTGTTTTATATAACCTCATAACCAAATTGTAAGAGTCAGTGATGTATTTTCATGTATAGTGACAGTTCTGAGTTCTGGCTCCAGGCAGAGGGTGATGTAGTGGAAGTCCTCAGTGGTTACTAACAGCTAATGGGAAAAATCCATAATACCGACTCATAGGAGAACTCACTGTGTCACCAGTGGACATAGAAGACACTCGCTGGAACTTGGCCTTTGACCCTGATGACTGCCTACTGAGCATGGATTCCCTGAAGGACGACTCGCTGTTGGAAACAGAGACACATTCCTTTTGTGGACGCTTGGCCAGGAAGTACAGACATGGAATCTTCTCAGCCAGAGTATTCCTATGTGTCACAGTCCCCAAAGGAGAGGACAGAGGGAGGAAAAATGTAAAGAATTAAAGACTGACTCAGCAATCGCTCTGTGGGAATGGAGAGAAAATGTGAGGAAGTGGATGGAAATGCTTACCTGTATTTGGAGTGGATGATAGCGTAGATGATCGGGTTGTAAATGGCTGATGCTTTGGCTATGACTGCAGGCACCGCCTTCGAATATGGTGTTAGGATACTGCTATACCTGAAGAATAGAATAGGCCAAAACTTTTGAATTCAAAGACTTTGCTCAAGCTGTGAAAATGTCCTTTTATTTAGCCCAGTTCAAGCTGGACTGGACTCACTCGGAGTGTTACTGTATTTGAAGATATTCAAATGATAAAGAGATCTGCAATCAGTATGAATCTGCCATGTGTCTAGTTTTTAGTCTGATAATTATACTTGTGGAGTGATTTAAACCCACTATGAATCTGCAGTGTGTGTAGTTTTTATAGTCTGACAGTAATAATTGTGTAATTTTAATCTAGTACGAATCTACAGTGTGTGTAGTTTTTACAGTCTGACACAATGAATTGTGGAGTGATTGTAATCCAGTATGAATCTGCATTGTTTGTAGTGTTTACCGTCTGGAAATAATAGTGGTGGAGTGATTTTAATCCAGTATGAATCAACGACAGTAATAATTTTGTAGTGAACAGCCTTCTATAATTGTCTGAAACCACAGCTAATAGATAAGGCTGTGTGCCATGTTGTTATTGTTATTGAGTGTGGCTCCTGTGATGTGACACTGATGTGCATCTGGTTGTGACATTTCAATCAGGGCTTTGTTGGTTTTGGTTAATTATGCAAGCTATCCTGTTTAAATTTGAAATTTTAAAATCCCTTTCAAATTACATTGTAGAACATACTCTTGGAAAATGTATCCAGCTCCAGTACCTTTTTAAAAAAATGTTAAAAATAAGTTCTTAAATAAGGATAGAAGCGCTCATTGACATTGATGTCACCAATAGCTTTCCACACTGGAGAACTGATTCTGACACCACAGGAACCCCAGCATTTAAAAAGGAATGTCTTGCATTGGCGCAAGTGGTGTAGCTTCTTGCAGAGCTTATTTATCTGGCAGGCAGTGACCCAAAGGTGTTGTGGACTTGAATCACATGCTTGATTATCTTCCTCCTCCGTTAGAATGCACCCCATCAGTTCTCATCTGCTCTGTAAGAGGCTTGAGCCACCAGCTGCCCTCCACAACTCCACAGAGTCTCACCCATCTCTCTCCACTATCCTCCACCACCTTCTGTAAAAGGGTGTTTTCTTATTCCCTGCTGATTTAGATCCGTGATTTTCTAAGGCCAGGGGAATAAATAGAAAGTCATCTTTCTTCTAAAGGGCCAAATGCCCCAGCTGAGTACTAAGAATTTGGTTTCAAGGACTATCCGTCCGTCCATCCATCCATTTTCTAAGCCGCTTCTCCGTCAGGGTCGTGGGGGGGGGAGTGCTGGAGCCTATCCCAGCAGTCTTCGGGCGGAAGGCAGGATACACCCTGGACAGGTCGCCAGTCCATCGCAGGGCAGACAGACAGTCACTCACACCAAGGGGTAATTTAGCATGTCCAATTGGCCTGACTGCATGTCTTTGGACTGTGGGAGGAAACCGGAGAACCCAGAGGAAACCCACGCAGACATGGGGAGAACATGCAAACTCCACACAGAGAGGACCCTGATCACCCGGCCGGGGAATCGAACCCAGGCCCTCCTCGCTGTGAGGCGACAGCGCTACCCACCACGCCACCGTGCCGCCCTGTTTCAAGAACTATTCATGTTTATTTAAAAAAAAATTATATACATATTTTCATTTAAGACACCTGGATTCACTGTTAACTTTGAAGATCAGTGGTAAAATGAAATAAAATGTTCGGTCTTGGTCAGCTTCTGCTGAGGCATGGTGTTTTGTAAGTGACATTTTCACTGAGGCCCTGCAAACTTGCCTCTGGTTATTGTGACATGTCATCTCACATCACATCATCACATCATTCCTTACTTCAGTACTTGTGCTTATAAACAGCTGAATCTGTAATTGCTGTGGGCTCTTAAGCAAGAGTGGAAAAGATAGAACCAAACATGCCAAGGTGGAGACCCTTGTCTTTATATATATATATATATAAACCTTCCTCCAACACACTTAAAAAAAATAGTTCTTCAAGGGTTCTTTAATCCCTTACTTCTTACAATGGCTTATTATCCAACTACTACTTCAATGCAAGCCAATGGAGCTATTCTTAGGTTATAGAAGTGTGTAATAAGCTTTTGGGCCTGCTGGTGGGCCCAAGGATTGTTAAGGGGTTTATTAAGGGCAGTGGATCTGTTTCGTCCATCCATCCATCCATCCATCCATCATCTTCCACTTCTCCGGGGTTCGGGTCGCGGGGGCAGCATCCTGAGCAATGACGCCCAGACCTCCCTTTCCCCAGCCACTTCCACTAGCTCCCTGGGAGGGATTCCGAGGCGCTCCCAGGCCAGCTGGGCGATATAGTCACGCCAGCGTGTCCTGGGTCTTCCCCGGGGTCTCCTCCCCAGTGGACTTGCCTGTGACACCTCCCAAGGGAGGCGTCCAGGAGGCATCCTAACAAGATGCCCGAACCACCTCAACTGGCTCCTCTCGACGTGAAGAAGCAGCGGCTCTACTCCGAGTCCCTCCCGGATGACCGAACTTCTCACCCTATCTCTAAGGGAGAGTCCAGCCACACTGCGGAGGAAACTCATTTCGGCCGCTTGATATTCGCGATCTCGTTCTTTCGGTCATTACATTATTCAGACTATTTCGTTTCACTCTTAAATTGTTCTTTTCATGGTGAAATGGTTCCTCAGATTGATGGAGAATGTGTTGGATATGGTTCTACATAGCATCTAATTGGGCTCTGCTAGTGACAAGCTTGACATCATAACAATAGAAGAACCTTTCTTGATGCTCTACAGAACCATTTTCAAAAAGGTCCTGTATAAAGGTCCATCTATAACCCATTCTCCATCAATCTGAAGAACCTTATATTTAAGGTTATTTGTAATATAGCTGCGATATTTAAGCATCAAATGCTTCTGAGCACAGCCACTGCCTTTACTAAAGAAACATCTTTGAAGAAACATTTTTTTTTTAAGTTTTAACCAACTAGCTCTCAAAGTCTCTAAAGAACAAGAGGTAAAACTATCCAGTGAAAAGAAGAAACAATAAAAAGAGGAAAGTAGTCTTTACCCTGCCCACGCGATGAGGGTAACAAAGGCATAGGGTGACCAGGAAAGCACGTACACGACGATGACCACAAAGGCCACCTTCGCCAGCTTCCACTCTGTCTTTATAGACTGCTCCTGAATCAGTGTGGTTTTCCGCACATGGGTCCCCAGCCTCTCCACATCTCTGAAGACACAAAGGAAGGAAGTTGTGCTGCTACTACAATGATCCATACACCTGGTTTGTAAATGTAGTGTATTCATCATGACTGTTTCCGGTGAGACGTCTTATTAATCCACCACAATGCCTTACTAATCCTCCACTCCACTGCAATAAAGGCTAACAATAGCACAGTATAAGAAAAACACTGGATTATAGTATCTGAAACTAGAGAAAATCTTGGGTGCACAGAATTAAATACACAAAATATCATGTTAACAAACGATTGCACTATCCTTTTATGTATATATATATATATATATATATATATATATACAACATAACGCTGCTATTAGGACAAAACCTTGCATCTCCATTTTTTGGCGTTTTTTTGTTTTTGACATAATTTGACAATACCTGTTACTCTTTACATTGTCTATAAATTTCTTGATGAACAGACCAAAAGAAATGACCAAAAATGACATAGAAAAAAGTCTGGCTCCATTGACTTACATTGAAAATAAAGAAGGTTTTTTCCTTTTCCTGTAAAGTTGTAATTTTGGAAATATGAGGTTCTGTTCCAACAACAGCGCCATACAAATAAACATACCGACTGCACTGTGACATAGTTTGATTATGTTGTGATACTACTGCTCTACAGCTTCATAGATTTTCAAAGTTGTAGGAAGCTGTTAAAAGAATATTTGGATGGTCGCCTATAGATGATCTACAGCTACTTAAATGATTAACAAACTTTCTAGTGATACTCAGTTGATTATCAACAGCATTATGGTTGGGTTAGGTTTAGTAAGGCTAGATGTAACAGAATCTTTCACACACAACTTCAAGTTGGATCATTCTCAGCACTGCAGTAACACTGACGTGGTGGTGGTGTGTTAGTGTGTGTTGTGCTGGTCTGAGTGGATCAGACGCAGCAGTGTTACTGGAGCTTTTTAAACACCTCAGTGTCACTGCTGGACTGAGAATAGTCCACCAACCAAAAATATCCAGCCAACAGCGTCCTGTGGGCAGTGTCTTGTGACAACTGATGAAGGACTAGAAGATGACCAACACAAACTGTGCAGCAGCAGATGAGCTATCATCTCTGCCTTTACATCTAGAAGGTGAACTGACAAGGTAGGCGTGTCTAATAGAGTGGACAGTGAGTGAACACAGTGTTTAAAAACTCCAGCAGCACTGCTGTGTCTGATCCACTTAGACCAGCACAGCACACACTAACACACCACCACCACGTCAGTGTCACTGCAGTGCTGAGAATGATCCACCATCCAAATAGTACCTGCTCTGTGAGGGTCCATGGGGGTCCTGACCATTGAAGAACAGGGTAAAAGGGGGCTAACAAAGTATCAGAGAAACAGATGGACTACAGTCTGTAACTGTAGAACTACAAAGTGCACCTATACAGTAAGTGGAGCTGATAAAATGGACAATGAGCGTAGAAACAAGGAGGTGGTCATCATGTTATGCCTGATCGGTGTATATGCACTACAATGCATGAAATCCACTATACCCTTACCTGCTTGTGCTACGTATAGCCAGAAACATGAAGAAGTAGCAGTAGGATATGATCCCCAAGGGGATGAAGAACACAAAGCAGCACAGCATGAGGGTGTAGCTCTTGTTAGCCGGAGTAGAGGTGACATAGTCCCATGTGCAAGACGTCATGAGGCCCTCTGGGATATAGGAGCCTGTCCATGAGAAAGCAGAAGGCAACAAGTTATCAATGTCAATAACCTGATTGGTATTGACTTGTGAGGTGCTAAAATGACCCGACTGAAGAATCAGACAGATAGTTATGTGACAAATGGGAGGCGGTGGGTGTGAAGAGGAAACACGGGGTGGTGTGGTCACTCACTCCATCCCAGTAAAGGTGCCAGACTCCAGGCTAGAGAGTACAGCCAGACCAGCAGGATGCTGAGGAGTGTCCGACGTTTCGACGTCCACCGGATGGCCTGCAGAGGCTTGGTGATCACTACATAGCGGTCAATGGATATGGCCAACAAGTTGATCATGGAAGTGATCCCGAACAGAGCCCCACAAAAGGCATACATCTTACACCCTAGACCACAGTGTAGTAAAGCAGGAATGCAGTGTAAGGATTCTTTAGCTGAGCAGCTGTGATATAAATGCATAGAGTTACACAAAAGCTCACGCTAAAAGTAGAATTTAAACAGATTCCTCCATAAAAACAAAACAAGTCTATCAGCCAGGACATGTTTGAAGTTTGCTTCTTTAATGTGGCACTGGAGCTATGAGACTAAGGCCCAATCCCATTTCTTCCTTTAACCCCTACCCCTTGTTTTCGAGTGTCCCCTTAACCCCTTGGAACTGAGTTACAAGGGTTAGTGGTTAAAATCTTTCCCTACGAAATAGGACACCTTAAATGGTGCAGCAGTTATATTCTGGCGGTTCAGGCGTCAATACTGCTGGACTATTTAAGGTGGAACAGGAAAGTTAGCAAGCTAGCTAAGAACATTAGCATTCTATTAGCGATTGTCTGTGCTTGCTATGAAGAAAACGACCATAAAACGTTGAA